>NC_053028.1:192945366-193119233 GCF_003073215.2 Triticum urartu | reverse complement strand
TGACATGACATCCATGCCAAGTTTCGTGATTTTCAGACGTGTTTTGGATTTACAAGAATTTTAAAACCAAGTTTCTCAATGTTCTCGGCCGAGCCACGATGCCCAGATGTTTTAATTTTATTCTCATTTCTTGCATGGGACCTAGGAATTCACCCGAGGACACAAATGTGATTTTTCAACCAACTTTGGTACACGAGAGCATGTGCTTGTAGTTCAAATTTGACTTGTGCACATTAAATGACCAGAAACTCAATTAATGTATAAAAATGACAAACGAACCCGGAATAATTCCAAAATTTAACGGGGCACTAATGTAGTTCTATGTTGCCTTTGTTAAGAAACTCAAGGGGGGGCAGCGTATATCGTTTCACACTCAAAGGTGGCACGTTCCCTCTTAGAACCACGAGCTTCCAAATCGGCCCAATTTTTTACCACAACATGTTAGTGCGATGACATGACACCATGCCAAGTTTCATGATTTCGAGGCGAGTTTTGGATTTATATGAATTTAAAATCAAAGTTTCTCGATGTTCTTGACCAAGTCATGACGCCCGGATGTTTGAATTTCATTCTCATTTCTTCCATGGGACCTAGAAATTCAACCAAGGACACACATGTGATTTTTCAACCCACTTTGGTGCACCAGAGCATGTGCATGCAATTCATATTTAGATTATGCACATTAAAAGTCTAGAAACTCAACTAATGTATAAAAAGGCCAAATGAACCCGAAATAATTCCAAAATTTAATAGGGCACTCATATAGTTCTATGTTGCCTCTGTAAATAAAATCGGGGGGGGGGAGGCAGCATATATCGTTTCGCACACAAAGGTGACATGTTCCCTCTCGGAACCACGAGGCTTGTTGAGAGAATCTCTGGTTTTGCAAGAGGCTTATACCAAAACGTGTCCCAATTTAGCCAAAAACTATACGTACGAAAATAGGGTTTAGATTATCCCAAACATCTCGCTACCTAGACCAATAATGTACTATGATTTGAATTCAACATAAAATGGATACAAATATTTGAATTGGAGAGCGTATGGTACATGTAGTTCATAGTGAAATATGATTACTGCTATATGTATGTTTTTTGTTACCAAGATAATATTTAAATTATTGTATAACTTGACAACAATCGTATTCAAATAAGGAAAATTGATTCAAATTTAGTCCATATGGTAGACGACAATATATATGTTCACATGGTTGAGTAAAATGTTCATATATGATGGAAGATCAAAATGTACGACTACATCAATTATAAACCGCAAGGTCACCTAATGATATATTCGAATTCAACATAACGTGGATTCAAAAATTGAAATTCGAGATCATGGCATCTATAATCATATAAAAAGGGACATTACTCTTTCTTTGGTGGGAATTGATTTGTTTTTTGTTGTTGTTGAGGGAAGTGCGAATTGATTTGGTACTGTGCAGGGTAATCTTGTTCTCCCGATTTTTTTTACATTTTTCTAATAGTTTTTTCAATGGCATCTATAGCAATATAGTAAAAGGGGACATGACTCTCTTGTGTCTTGTATGAATTGTTTTTTTACACGTTAAGTTTGTTTTGCCGAACAAGGAATCCGCACCTTGTTATCCCGAAATTTCCAAGCTCGAGTATTTTTTGTCTCACCTGCTTTGAAACTCCCGCTTCTTCAACCCGCGCCGCGCCTTGTTATCCGTAAGCTTGGCTCCCCCCTCCCCCTACGCCCCCCCATTTGTACACCGAGGCCGCCAAAACCAGCGAAACCCCACGCTCCTCCGTCGGCCTCCCGACTGCCGCCCAGCCGGAGACTCTTCCCCGACTACGTCGTCCACCTCAACAGCTCGCCGTCCCTCATCCACCGCACCAGATGAGGATTCGTTGTCGATCTCGTCGTCCCGCTGGATCAGCCGCCCCGTCCTCCACCTCCAAGGAGCTGCCCCGACGTTCGCCTCGTCTATCACGCCACCTCAATCCCCACAGCGCCATCTTGACCTGCCCCACCGGAACCGCAGCACCCTCACCGATTCCTCCGATGAAGCCTAGGCCAACTCGGTGCCACCAAGGAGGTTCTGCACTCACCGCTACATTTTATCTTTTATTCGATCTCACGGGGTTGTCGGTGCTCGATAAGCAGACATGGAATGTCTCCATCGACGGCGCCGTCGCCGTCCACATCATCCACGGCGTCTCTCCCCCATGTCGTTGCTTCCTCGGCGGCGACTTCCACAACGGCACTAGCTGCTGCTACTCCGGCTCTCGCTCGCGCTGCGGCTCTGTTCTTGCTGTCGGTCACGCTGCTGCACTGCTCCTGCTTTCGTTCGTGCTGCTGCTCTACTCTTGCTCTCGCTTGCGCTGCTGCACGACCTCCGGCAGCTACAGGAGTTGCTGCTTTAACACTCGCTCGCGGTGCTACTGCACGACTTGCTCTCTGCTAGTGTGTTCCCTGCTCGAGCGTCTGCTGATTTAGATCACTGCTTCTCTGCTACTACTGCTCGAACGCCCTAAACATCTATTGCAATGCTCTGTTACTAGTTCAATCAGTTTTGACAGTAAAATTCAGTTTCGACTGTGAAGTTCATTTTCTTCAGTTAAGTTTAGAGTGAACAGTACTTACAGCATCTGTCGGAGCGGCCGTGGCGTGGCTGATGCGTTTTACATCTAGCACTTTTTGGTGATGTATTTTACATCATCTATTGCAGATGATATTAGGGTCCCACTTCCGATTAACATTGTCTGTCTTGTCATGCTTCAGCCTCGTCGCCGTACACCTTAGCAGAGCTGCTCCAATGACGGAACTGTCCATCACAGCGGAGCAATACCCTCGACGCCGTTTGCAGAGGCGTCGGATCTTGTTCCCCGTCTCCGACAGTCACACCAGCATCATCACCATCCTCCACGTCCAACCCAATGATGTTGAGGTCCACAAGGCTATGCCAAAGAGGTTGTACACTCGTCGCATCACTTTGTTTCTCCATTCCTCTGTTCTTCCAATTCATGTGAGCCAAACACCCAGGTTCACTAAAATCCTATGTTTCCAAATGCTATGTTTTGCACATGCATTCCTATCCTATTCTTGTGTTTTTCATGTCCCTGCGTTGATAGAATCCTCCCATTCTAAGGAGCCCTTACAGATTTACTTCATTTTCAGATAGGCGTCAAAGAAAACTCTGTGTGTTATGTCATGCTCCTGCCGTGCCGTCATCCACCCCACCTGAGGTGCACCATCGACAGAAGCGTTCACTGCAGCAGAGATCCCTCCTGCAGACTTCCTTTCACCGCCTCAGATCATCTTTCCCATCGTCGGCAGCCACGCCAACTGCATTACCATCATCGACTGAGCAGATGAACCTGAGGACTACATAGTTCCAGAAGAGAGGTCGCAGTCTTTTGTGTTTGCTTACGTTATACATCGGTTATTATTACCTGCTACTTTATCGTTCAATCTTGAGTTTTGAATTGCCCATGGGTCTCATATCGAGTCAACAACAAATAGTATTTGTCTACTATCTGGTTCATCTGGGGTCTTCTATGTGGTTCATGTTGGGCGGGCAACAAACAATAGATGATCCATTGTCTATCTTTTTAAACTGAAGCTATAATCTACCTGCTATCATTAGTTTTGGATCCATCCACTTGTTTGCTACCATCAGTCTTGATTTTTGCATGCACCCCTTAGGCCTTACAAAATCTAACTATTTTTTTATTATGCATGTTAGATATTGTACACAATCCTACTGAACATGTAGAGAAAAAGAGAAGACCTTTACGTGCGAATATAATGTCATGCAGACGCCGCTCCATGGTGGGTGAAGTGCCCCCCTCCTGCATTTCCAGATTGTATTCCAGAGGAAGATAACTGTTCAGATGGAGATTCAGAAGGAGCCGGCCATGCCTGTTTACCTCCTAAGGTGTTTGCTCTAACCTGGCATGCGGATGTTGGTCATATCATGCATATGGCGCCTTGCATTGCTTACATTATACATCTTATATGTCATCAGCTTAGTTTAGATTTGCTTTGTGTGAATGCCACCTGTTTGGTTTCTATATCATACTCCCACCATTCCTAAATATTTGTCTTTTCTAGAGATTTCAACAAGTGACTACATATGGAACAAAATGAGTGAATCTACACTCTAAAATATGTCTATATACATCCGTATGTGGTAGTCCATTTGAAATCTCTAAAAAGACAAATATTTAGGAATGGAGGGAGTATATGGGAATTATGCAATGCCATCTTCTTTAGCCAGGCATCATATACGTGAATCATGCAATGCCATCCTGTTTAGCCAGTCATCGTATATGTGAATTGTATTGTGCCATATTTTTTTCCATAATGTATTCCATTTGTCAACAATGTTTATACATTCATCTACTCTTCCTGTGCGTCAGCCATTTGAGTCGGTCATGGGAAAATATGGAGTGAAAACAAGGTCTTCTGAGCAGTCAGTGCTACCTGTCGATGCAGATTTCTTGCTGGTTACAGATAGCTCCTCAGAGGAGGATTCAGATAGAGATGACCAGTCGTATCCCCCCCTCAAGGTGCATGCTCTAACTTGGCTGGGTTATATTGCTCATATCATGCATATGGTGTCTTGCATTGCCATGCCATCTGCTTATATTAGACATGCTTTGTGTGAATGCCTCTTGTTTGCTTTCTATATCAGATATGTGAATTATGCAATGCCATGTTTTTCAGCCAGTTATCATATATGTGAATTATGCACCGCCATGGAGCCAGACATTATATATGTGAATTATCTCATTCCATCTTTTTTTTCATTACATATTCCATTTGTCGACAATCTGTGTATATTGAACTACTCTTCATGTGTATCAGCCATTTGAGCCAGTTATGGAAAAATCTGGAGTGAAAACAAGTTCTTCGGAGCAGGCAATGGTACCTGTTGAAGCATATATCTCGATGGTTACAGGGAGCTCCTCAGAGGAGGATTCAGAGACAGATGACCAGTCCTATATCCCACTTGAGGTGTATGCTCTAAGTTGCAATGTTTATATTTCTCATATGATGCATATGGTGTCTTGCATTGCTTAGTTTAGACATCATATGCACAATATTGAATTCTATCTGCTTAGTTTAGAGATCATACATGCGAGTGCCAGCTGCTTAGTATATGAATCAATTATGTCAATTATATCATGCCATCCCGTATACTTAGACAACATGTATGCGAATTATTTCATCCCAACCTATTTTAAAAAGACATCATATAGTTTTTTCATGTCATCCTGTTTAGGTACTCATCATATGTTGAATTATGCCATTATATCCTATTAAGTTATCCATCATATATCTGCAACTGTGTCATGTTATCCTGTTTAGTTAGGTATCATATATGTGAAATTGTGTCATGCTGTCCTGTTTGGTTAGACAACATATATGTGAATTACCACATCTGTCTATCATACAATGTCTGTACGTTCAATTTATTTTCTTGTTTATCAGCCATTTGAATTGGAGGGGGTGATGGCAGTATCTAAGGGAGCAAAAACCTTTTCTTCACAAAAGACAATGCTACCCGTTGATGCAGATAGAACCATGGTTGTACTGGCCCACAAACTAGCCCCACCACACATAATCGAGACTCTTCCAGATTGCACACTTACACCGTTGGGCAGAGAACCAGCTACAACCCATCTAACCGCAACCCCAATGGATAGTAACCCACTTATAGTTGACAAAGCACCATGTCCACCACAGAGTACCCCCACACGAGCAGTTTGTAAAGCTACTGCAGTGCCCAAAGCACGAAGACCACCACAACTAACCCAAACTCCATGTTTAAAGCAGAAGAGCAACTGTTCTTAGGTCAAATTTCGTAGCTATGGTCCATACTCCTTTGTTGTTGCATCACGGTATTTACTCATACCAACTACTTTCGAATTTGAAGGATCCAATTGAAACTCCAATGGTGCAACAGGTATGTTTTAAACCTATTTCTTTAACTGGATTGTTGTTCTAACTTCTTGCTCTATGTTGATTTCAGTTTAAGTTGTATAAATATTTATGTTCTCATGTGATGCACATTACAAGTGTTGCCAATGCTGTGTAGTTTATCACACTTATATTCTGTCTATGCTGCTGTGTCTTAAAAATATATGAGTTGAACTGTGTCTCTATCTTGATTAGGGAACATAAACTAGAATGATATGGACAATACAGTGACCATAGTACATAGATATATGTTTGTTTCATGTTGTTATCCTGTCCACCTTACTACTGAACCGGTTTACCAAAATGAGTTTCGTATACTACAAGCTAAACATGTGATGTGTCTGCTTGTTTCTCTTGTAGTATGCAGACAGAATATTGGAGAAGAGCACCCCACTATGCAATGGTAGAGAAAGTAATGCATATAAGGTTCAAGATAGTGAGACAACCCTGTTGGTCTCCAAGAAAGGTGATAAAAACGATCTTGTAGACAGTGAGAAAACCCCACAGTCCTGCGTTGATGTAGTGTTCGAGTTACTGGCCAGTACCGCTGGCACAAGCTCTTCAAATTCGCTGCCTAAATCACTTCGGCTTCTTCAGTCTCAGCTACAAGCTGAAAGGCATCAGTCAGATGTGCTGCGGCAAGAAGCCGAAGGACTGAGGAAGTCCCTGCAGAATTCAGATGCGTACTTTCTTGTGCAACAGCAAGCGCTGGAGGATTTAAGCACCAAACAAGAGAAAGTTAATAAGCTTGCTAAGCATCTTGCCAGCATTATGGGTACCCAGGATATTTTTCTTGAACTCTTCTGAAGTGGTTTCAGTTCTGGACTTGTTTTGCTGTGGCGTTTATATGCTGCTTTATTCCCTATATTTGCACTGGTGGCGAACTTTGATGCCCAGTGGATGTAATATGTGTAATAGCCGTGATAGCCTAGCATAAGTTGCTTGCTTATTTATTTCCTTGTTGTCTTGTTTATTTGCTTGCTTGTAGTCAGGGCAGTATGGACACTGGGCCTCGTACGGGTCGTAGAAACAGTGGGCCTTCTATGGGCCGTAGAAACAGTAGGCCTTCTACGGGCTGTAGAAACAATGGGCCTTCTACGGGCCGTAGAAACAATGGGCCTTCTACGGGCCGTATCATCAATTGTCCTTATACGGGCCATATGATCGATTGGCCAAACATGGGCCAATAACAGGCCGCATTATGGCGGTAAACGGGCTAGAGTTGGAATCGTCCGTTCATGGGCCGACCATATTGGGCCATCGTTAATAGGCCGTATTTGATGACACTATGAAAACGACCCAACGTACTATCGGACCACAAACGGGCCGACTGTAACCACGGGCTGAATTTGGCCCACAAGCAGAAAATGACAATAACGGGTCGTACGTAAACGAATGCTGGAAATGAGCCCAAGAATAAATGGGCTCTGAGAAGGCCAAAAGATAACATGGGCTGGAAATGGCCCAACGGAAT
Source organism: Triticum urartu (assembly GCF_003073215.2). Classification (NCBI taxonomy): domain Eukaryota; kingdom Viridiplantae; phylum Streptophyta; class Magnoliopsida; order Poales; family Poaceae; genus Triticum; species Triticum urartu. Next base: position 193,111,807 of record NC_053028.1, on the reverse strand, counting down.
AATGGGCCATTAATGGGTATAAAGTGATACACTGTTCATTACGGGCCAGTTTCACCACGGGCCGTTAATGGGTGTAAAGTGATACACTATTCATTACGGGCCAGTTTCACCACGGGCCGTTAATAGGCCAAGAGTTACATAGGGCCTCATATGGGCCGAAAGACGTCATGGGCTATACATGGGCCAGAAGTGAAAACGGGCTGGAATCATATTGGATGGCCTAGGTGACACTACTGGGCCTAATTCGGATAGGGCGTAACGGGCCTTGGGTTAGCGGGCTGTAAATGGGCTATATGCGAACAGGCCATTAACATGCTTTCCATGGGCCGGCCCGCCACCTTTTGACCAAGTTAAACGGGCCGGCCTTTTCACAGGAATGGGCCTTTGTTGGGCCGCGCCACGTGTCAACGTATCATAGGCGCCTTCTGTCCAATGAGTGGATGACATCTGTCCCAATGATGAGCCGACATGTGTTTCCTCCAGCCAATGATGATTTTACACATGGAAAATCCCCATTGGTCAGGGCTGTTAACGAGTTATCGGATCCAAAACCTGACCCGATATCTTAATGGTGTTCCGTTACGGTGGATGCCACGTGTCGGTCACCCTTGACGAAAGCACTTCTGTGACGCGCGATTTATCGTCATGGAAGTGGACACTTCCGTGATGATAATTTTGGTAATGTCATGGAACACTTCTACGACAGCACAGGTATGACTATCTTGATTCTATCATAAATTTCTCATGGATGTACATGCATGACAAAAAACGCGACCTACTGTGACAAACACGTATCATCATGGAAGTGTATTTTTTTTGTAGTGAAACTTAATTCCATTTTTTTGTAATTTTCTTTTATACACTAAACTAGTGATAAAACAAGAAACTAAAAGACTCGATTGCAAGATCTAAAGATATACCTTCAAGCACTCACCTCCCCGGCAACGACGCCAGAAAAGAGCTTGATGTCTACTACACAACCTTCTTCTTGTAGACGTTGCTGGGCCTCCAGGTGCAGAGGTTTGTAGGACAGTAGCAAATTTCCCTCAAGTGGATGGCCTAAGGTTTATCAATCCGTAGGAGGCGTAGGATGAAGATGGTCTCTTTCAAGCAACCCTGCAACCAAATAACAAAGAGTCTCCTGTGTCCCCGACACACCCAATACAATGGTAGATTTATAGGTGCACTAGTTCGGCGAAGAGATGGTGATACACACTACAAAAAAATACACTTCCGTGATGATACGTGTTTGTCACAGTAGGTTGCGTTTTTTGTCATGCATGTACATCCATGACAAATTTATGACAGAATCAAGATAGACATACTTGTGCTGTCGTAGAAGTGTTCCATGACATTACCAAAATTATCATCACGGAAGTGTCCACTTCCATGACGATAAATCACGCGTCACAGAAGTGCTTTCGTCAAGGGTGACCGACATGTGGCATCCACCGTAACGGAATGCCGTTAAGCTATCGGGTCGGGTTTTGGATCCGATAACCCATTAACAGCCCCGACCAATGGGGATTTTCCATGTGTAAAATCATCATTGGCTGGAGGAGACATGTGTCAGGTCCGCGTTGGCACAGGTGTCACTCATCCAATGGGCGTGACGCGCCTATGATATGTTGACACGTGGACCGGCCCATCAAGTTTAAATGGGCCGGCCCAACTGAAGGCCCACAAGATTTTGCGGACCATAATGAGCCGGCCCAGCTAAATGCCCACGAGATTTTGTGGACCATAATGGGCTGGCCCAGCTAAAGGCCCACAAGATTTTGCGGGCCATAATGGGCCGGCCCAGGTAAAGGCCCACAAGATTTTTGTGTGCCATAATGGGCCGGCCCAGGTAAAGGCCCACAAGATTCTTGCGGATCATAATAGGCCAGCCCAACTAAAGGCCCACGAGATTTTGCCGACATTAATGGGCCGGCCCAGCTGTAGGCTCACAAGATTTTGAGGACCCTAGTAGGCTGGCCCATTAACTGGCTGCCATGTTTTGGGCCAAATGCCAACCCATATTTGATCCGGTCCATTAATGGCCTGCCATGCTTCGGGCCTAATAGTGGCCCATATGAGATCCGGCCCGTTAAAAGCCTACCACATTCTAGGCCAAATTACGGCCCAGATCAGGTCCGGCCCTTTAAGAGACTTTGGGCTCAATTATGGCCCATATCAGATTCGGCCCATCAACTGGACACTATGCTTTTGGCCCACTTGCTAAAGGCCCACTTAGTAATTTGGCCTGATATTAGTTTTGGCCTGTTAAGGGCCCGTTTAACATTTCGGCCCTATATTAAATTCGGCCTGTTAAAAGCCCGTCATATAGTTGGGCCTAACTACGACCCGGTTTGCATCCGGCCTGCTCGCAACTAATATCTGATTGGGCCAAACAAGGACCGAGACAATTTTGGCCTGTTAAAAGCCCCTGATTTGATTCGCACAATCATGTGTCGGGGTTCATTTCGGGCTGTTGCCGGCCCGTGAGCTGTTCGGCATGTTTTAGGCCCGCTAAAAACCTGGCCCGTTAGAGTCGAATGTTTCGGTCCGGTCGACTACATCTGATTTTTTTTCAGATAGTGAATGATGGTAGTAACTAGTAGGAATTAAGAACAAACCTACTCTATACAATAAAGAAATTATGGCATAGTAACTAAGAATAAACCTACACTATACAATAAAGGATTTCAGGTATATTACATCCACTGGGCATCGAAGTTCGTCGCCAGTGATCATAAAGCGCAACGAAGAAGCAGATTACAAAAACTGGGAACCATTGTAGCGTAACAAAATAATACTGAACCGAGACCACTTCCAAGACAGTTCAAGAAAGGTTAGCCTTGCGGGGGAACTGCTGCGCAAGCTGCTGAGCAAGGCTGTGAGACCGGCCTAGCATGTCGGTCATAGCTTCCAGGTGTAGCTGTTTAGCGATGAGGTTCTGATTGGTGTTCTCCGCAATCTTTCTTATAGATAGGACTGCAAGTCGAAGTTGAGTTGCAGAATGCCTTTCTGCTAGAACTTGGAACTGAAGAAGTCGAACTGATTCAGACAACGAATTTTGTGAGCTTGTCTGACTGTTAGTCTCAAGTAACTTGAACACTGCATCAAGACAAGACTTTGGGGTTGTCTCGCTATCTTCAAGATGTTTTGCCTTCTTTGCTGCAATATATGTTGGGTTTTTCTCATAGCCTTCAGCAGACTTGTGCATGCCATCAGGCATATCACCCTGAAACAAAGCAGAGAGATGACAGGTTCTGCACGTGTATAAACAAAGATGATAACTGTTCTGTCAATTCTATCCAATTTCAAATTAGAAAATAAGGAGTAAGTTCAAAATATCAATAGCATAATTTGGCATTTTCATCTTGCGGGGAGCTTCACCACGCTACTGGATTACCATGTCAACATAACAAGCATAGATGAAGGGCAAAGAAAATCATTGTATCTATTTTGGATAATGTGCATGGCATGTTGTTCATATCATCAGCCACATCAGTAAGATAAAACAGGAAATGACAAGGTGCAAAAGTGGGCTGCTTCACCACACACTGGATTATAGATCCACAAAAACAAGCACACATATAGGGAGTATTAAGTAATGTGCATGGTATGAATAAGGAATTTGGTTTTACAAGTCAAACTTAGAACTTACGGTTCTTACGAACATGCATTTTGGTAGAAACAACAAACTAAACAGCAGTAAACGATAGGGAGTATGAGCAAATTAAACAGCAGTTGAGGATAAAGGCTTTAGAAGGACTGACTTACATTAACAGTTAACACCGGCTTTATAATGCTCTTCTCCATGTCAAGGGAAGGATAACTCAAGAATTTCAGCACGGAATCTTCTTCATAAGCATTGCCTGTACTCTACATTTTGTAGAGAGTAATTATAGATATGATAATACTGGAAGGGATAGTGGATAATGAAGATAAGATGCAGATTGATGCTACATAATCAACTACCAATCCCTGGAAGTACAAGCGTTACAGGACAAAATGTACTGACAAGAGCAATGGGCTACACTTCTGCATTGGCATTGTTTGTCTATTCTACTTGTTGGTAAGATTAAATATAGATCTGATCTTTTTTAGTAAATGGTGGGCGAGGGAGATAAGATGCAGAATGCTACAAAATGAACCAATCCCTCTTCCCTTAATACAAGAGTGTTTTGAACACTGATGTACTGTACAAAACGTTCTTATATTATGGGACGGAGGCAGTAGCTGTTAATGTAAGTACAGTGATAGACCACGTTCAGTCCTTACAAGAGGACTGCAGAGCTAAACCTCTTCAAAAGCATTGGGTTGATTCTAAATTTATGTAAGAGTCCATATGAATCTTATAATGTCCACCAAATGGACGATTACGAGGCTAACATGTGCAGTGATGCTACATAATCAAACAACTATGAAAGTAATTATGGTCATGCAGGGCAAGAGGTACTCACAAGAGCAATGCAGTGTGCAGTATAGTTGCGAGATTCTGTGGTCCCTTGAGAACGAATGTTCTTCTGCTAATAGTTTTCGTACAAGTGAGATATTAAGGCAAATGCAGAAATGTAGTTCAAATTGTGATGTGATATCGTAGACAGTACCTTACGCTGCAGCCGAGACCAATGTGTAACAAGATTATTCCAGTCACCGTCGGATAAATGTGGCACCGGAGACTTTAAAGAAATTTCATTCAGAGGCTTGCGATCGAAGTGCGCTTGCCTCAGGTAGGAACGATACTTCATCAATGAGTGCTTGAAAAGCGCAACCAACCCTTTCTCATCACAATCCAGTTTGCTCCTCGCCTATTTAAAAGAATGAAATCTTGTGTATTTGTCAGCAGAAACATATGCAGTAATGACCATGAATAACATTAGTACATTACTTACACGTAAGTTGTGGAGGAAGACTGGAAATTGTTCTGTGTCTGCAGTATAATCTTTTCATGAAGGAAAGATGCGCACAAAGTTCCTGACAACAACATAAGCTTCATCTTCTAAACTGGGAAGAAATGGAACAGGGGTCCTATTTGCTGCAATTGGGGCTCTCTCTGGTTCGAAAAGGGATTTGGCAACTAGATTTGGTGTACTCTTTGCTGGAATGGGGGTTTTGCGTCGTACAGCTGGTGTTATGTCAACTGGCATAATCATACTGTTTGTTGCAGTTGGGGTCTGCTGAGTTGGGGCATCAGAAATGACCAGTGTAGTAGGGCTAGAGTCTGCTAGATTTGGGGTATTTTGTGGGTTGGGTGATATTGCAACTACACCTAATGGGCTATTTGATTTATCCGGTGCCACTACCTCTTCCAAATACTTTGCTTGTGCTCCTCCACGATCAGCAATCGCCCTCTTCCTTTTGAACGTCTGATACACAAGGACATCATTTGAATGGATAAATATGGTATGATGACAGATGGAATATGTACTGAAAATGGATAGGCAGGGCGTATTCACATACACGATGTGTAAACTAAGCTAATGGCAGTTCAACAAAGTAGAAGCAATGCAAAGCATCAGTTGCAAGATATGTGCGAGCAATGTAACCTTGGAAAGTTAGAGCAAGTACCTTGATGGGTGAATAAGATAGGGCATCTTCCTCTGACTCCTACACTAGGGAGCTACATTGACTTAGGTCTCCCTCTAGCTTAGAATGACTGTTAGGATCATATTCTGAGCATGAATCTGTAGGTGGAGAGCGTTTGCATTGCATTGCATCCAGACTTGATTTCAGTCCCTTAATGCCAAGCTTGACAGCCATGGCATTGTTCTGCTTTATTCTTTTCATGCGCGCAAGCTCATAATCATTATGATGTTGTTCAGAATCTAAGATTCATGAAAACATAAAAAGTAGTCAGATTATCTATTTCGAGGGCCGGAATTTTGAAAACCCTGTGAACTTTAGAGGTACTAAAGATTACTGAAATACATCTGAACCATTAAGTGTAGGTAGCACTGAGCACACAACAAACCCTAATGACAGTCCTGCCTAATGAGTAATGAATCAATTAGAAAATGGGTGATGAGGAGTGGCTGCTGAGTGTTGAGGACATATCTGAGGATAAATCGGGTTGGCTTGGTGGGTGCTGCACGCCTGAGCCCTGAACGGACTGGGAAGGTAGGCACGGCGGCGCGCCCGGGCAGTGGTGACGCTGTTGGGCGAGCGGCTCCTGGTCTCCTATTAGTCCGGCGTCTCCTCCTAGAGTCATGTCGCCCGGGGACGGCAAGTCACCGGCGAGTCAGGCGGCTGTGGGCGAGTAGAGATCGGAAGTGCGCAGCAGAACAGAGGGGAATCGGGGCCTGGGACGACCCAAAATCCCAGGGTGGGCCGGCCCACCGTGGGCACCCTGTAGAGATACACACCCGAGCAGCGAACATGCATTTTTGAAACTAATTTAAGAACATTTAGCTGACCAATTAAACAACTATGTTTTAATAATATTAGATTCGTATTTGAACAACTAAGCTTGTTTAGCTTGATGGGTGGAGCAGTGTTATTATGACACGAAGCATCTATTCTGATCGTATAGTGATCATAAAAGGGGGAAACTCTAAGCATATTTTTTAGCAAAAGAGGGTTTCCCCTCCAATTTCTATTAAATAAACCACCACGGAACCAACATGATCAATTAAACCCTAAGCATGATCAATTAAATTGTATTATGGTTGTGCCATGGCAGATTTGAAGCTGCAAACCGGAGAAATGATATTTAGCATCCATTGTTTGCTTTGAACTAAGAACTGAATTCTAAGAGCTGAAAAGAAAGTAGAGTAACCAAGTTAAGATCTATTTTCTGGTTGAGATCAAAAAGTTGAGGAGATACGAAGTACCACCTCTCTTGCGGCGCCGTGTAGGCATCGGGGGTGCGATGGCTGTCGGTGGCGTTGAAGCAGATCTACGACGGTAGACGGGTGCATCGGGGGATAAGGCCTGTTGCGGTGGAAGAGAAGGTCGTGTGAGCGGCCCCGGCAAAGAGGACGACGGCGCCGATGAAGCGAGAGGACGCGATGCAAGGCTATTGGTCTGTCGCCGTGGATGAGAAATGTCCATCTCTAGCAGTGGACGATGCAGTCTTGGTAGGCGCTCTAGCATGGTGGAGGATGGTGGCGATGGATGTGGTGGAGGACGGTGGCGATGGATGGGGTGGCGGACGGAGGCTGGTGTGGGGATGGGGTGTTCTAGCGCGGACGGCGTATGAACGGGAAAATGGAGGGAGAGGTACGGGGAACCACGTTTTTGGGATGCGCTTGTCTGAAATATGGGAAATTTACGAACTTAGCCCCCGTTTAAAATTTGGACATCTTGCCGGTTGGGGATAGGACGGTAATCTCGCATCTCGCCAATATTTGTCCAGAGCGATTTCGGGCGAGGAGAGGGTGGTTGGCGCCCATGGTTGGCACCCATGGTGTATGAACGGGGCTGACAGGTAGGGCAGTTGTGTCACGTCTGAGTGAAGTTACAAACCTGCCCCTATTGAAAATATTTGCCTACATCGATTTTGGCCGAGTCAAGTTTCTTTTGACGCCCACCATGTATGAATGGGGAATGGAGGGAGAAACAGAGATCTTTCGGACGAGCTTGAATCAAATGAGTTTTGTCACCCATGTTTGACGCCCACCGTGTCGGAATGGGCTCAGAGGTGGCCGTCTCACGTCTAATTGAAGTTACTAACCTACCCCTATTTAGAGCGGTGGAAATCGAGCCGATGGATTGTCTATGTAATGGGTAGACAGTACTTTCCATCTCCCAAACACTTGGCTTCGGGCAGCCGACGTGGGAGTGGACATTTTACTGCTTCTTTCGAATTTTGGGACAATAAGCATCCACGTTTACCCTGGCAACTAAATTGGAATCCATTTTGTATTCCTATATGAATCTTTATAAATCATTCTATGTGTTTTTATATATCTTCAAAAGGACGACAAAGATGTATTCCACTGTCATATATGAATATGGTTTACAAATGCCAATACTCAAATTCAGAAACTAGAATCCAGTTTAAGGTGAATTCGAATATTTGGAACACTTCATGTCCAACTCAAATGTCACATGCAGCATAATGTGTACTCCCATTTAGATATGTACATAAGCGATGTATCAAGATTCAAATACCGAGTCAATCAACCAAGAATGTACAGAACTAACAGACATATAAACACTTATAGAGTATATGGATCAATAATATCAACTAACATACATAAGCTAGGCCGCTGTACTTTTTTTTGGCTGCAACAACATCTTTTTTTAGCCAGCATCTTGTCCCTTTCCGATGCGTGACACTTATGGTCCATCTATACTACTACTATTGTTGAATGCACATTCAGCCCGATTGGCATATTTGTAGGTCTGGCATAGCAATCCAAATGAAATGTCTCCGAGTCTTATCAATTAATACAGACTTGTGCTCAAATAAAATTACAAACCAAAAAAAACAATTATTACATGATCTCTAAAACAAATGGTTTGATTGATTACACGAACAAACAACACAAAGGTTATTCAACTATGGAAATAACATTTCACCTATGATTTACCAAGTAGGAATTTAATTTCCTTTTTTCCTTCAAGACCTTAACAATCTGGTCAGTCTCAGCTTGCTTCGTTTTGAAATCCACCAAATATTTAATGATTGTCTTGAGTACTGCTTGTGATTGTGCTGTTTGCTTCCTCAACATGTCAACTTCATCTCTAAGTGCAGAAGCAGAATCTCTTTCTACCACTAGTTTAGCCTCTATTGCATCAGCAGTTGGCAATTCATAATGCACGATTGGGCCGGTACCACTGCTGTGGGATGATGCAACGTCCATGGGGACCTCGCTCTTTGATCTTGGGCTAACCTGTTTTGCCATTAAAGTTTCGATTGGATTCAGAAAAGTTGAAGTTAGCAAAACATCTCAACTGGGAGTTATAACAGCAAACCAGTTAAACAAACAAGGAATTAAAGAGTTTCAATTGGATGCTGAAAAGTAGTTATTAACATCATTGTAACCCGTTGTTGCCGCAGCAAAGTAGTTAAACAAACAAGTAGATATTTAAGTTAAGGCAAACAGGTAATTCTTAACAGTAAGTATCAAACACATAGATAGGCGCAGTCTACAATATGATTAACAGGCTGTGCCATTATGTAATCTGTAGCAAAGTAAATTAAGCCAAGCAACGTAATTGAACAATTTTGCAATAAGTGGCTAACTAAAATTCCGAGAAGCAGGTAACTGAACTTACGCTAGTTCTTTGTACAGGCACACTGTAGCTTCTTTTTCGCTTACAAGGTTGTACAAAGGAGTCCATGGCATCAATTGCTGGGATACGCAGTCCCAATACTTCTTTCTTCCCACACTGCATGGGTAAGTCAAATGGTTAATCTGGTAAGATGGTGCATCGTTGATATGTTATATGAGGACGTGTAGTCAGACTAGTTGTAGCCAAACACATCACACTGGCTTTTACTGTATATTTCATGCGATTACTTTTGGCATATCGAGATCTAAGCAATCTACAATAGGATGAAAAGACTGGCATCCTTCACATTATTGGCGAACTTAGTTCATAGAAACAAGCAATTCAACCATTCTGTGGATAAATCAAAAGCGCCACTGGAATATTTTTCACTATCCAATCATACACGCAAAAAGGGGTGACGCCACCATAGGGGCTGGTATGGGCGGCCGCCTCAGGTGGCTGGAAAGTGTGCACCTAGTTTGAGTCGTCCAGGTTGGCCGACGCTAGTTTTGTTCGTCCAAACGCACGAGCAGGCAATGTAAAAAATGAAGAAAAATGTTTCAATTTGGATGGGCCAATAACATAAGTGCAAGGCAGGCCCTATAGCAGGCTCGCGGCCCAAACGAGCGCCTCCCATATCGATCGACAGCAGGAAAAATCCCAATTCATTCGCTCCAGCCTCCAGTCTGGTTCGCTCCTAACCTAGCCGCCGCTAGACAGACCGACACAACACTTCATCGCGAGCTCGTTGGAGGGCGGTCGCCGGGCTTCAAGGGAACGGAAGGATAAGAAGATGAAGATCCAACCCTGGGTGTGGCCTGTGTGGGAGGCAGCGGCAGCAGCACGGGCATGGCATCGAGCTTGTGCAAACGGACAGTCGCAGCTTGCAAGAGTAGCATGCGCAACGAGCAGGTACATCACATCGCTGATTATATCTAATTCAACTCTTCATTTTTTGGCCAATAGTTAAACCTGACGGTGTTGTAAAACTGCTTGTATGTAGGGAATCTATGAGAAAATGAAACCAATTTCTACTTATTTTATAACTCCCCCAATCAATACTGAACTGACTGAATCTGATGTATCTAATCAAGTTTCTGGTGCAAACATACAAGCTCATGTTGTTCTTGAGCCTTAAGTGTCTAATGAACAGACTACTAACAAAGGATTTGATGCAAACATTTTACATGCTCCTAGTGATGAACATATAGTGTCTAATGAGGGATCTAATGCAAGCATTTTGCAAGCTCATTGAATGATTTAGTGTCTAATGAGATTTGTAGGCATCGATGAGAAGCAAATTATAGTGCATTTTCATAGCTTGAGGAAACGTCGAGGCCATCTACCAGAAAGTCCCGTATCATGACAACATAGCATAAATACTTTTCTAATCTGTTGTATGAAACTATTGGCATACTTGTGGAGGATAAATATATTGATATGCAGTTTGCGCACTGGTTACACGTGCAATTACACTTCGATATTTTCAGCCAGAGAACGAATAATTCGAGCAGGTATAGGCCATGTTTGTAGTCCTTGTACACCATGTTGCATTTTGTGTTTTTTGGTGCTTGCATCATTTAGTGTTTATAATCTGAACTACTTTGGATCATTAGCTTGTTTTCAAAGTACATGTAGCTTCATATTTCTCAAGTTATGTTGATTTTCGGAGTGCAAATGCCTTCGTATTTTTTAAGTTAAATGTTCACCCCTGGTAACTTGAATTCGTGGATCAGCCATTGCACACAAATCATACATGAATGCCAGTACGAATTAAATGAAATGCAGGGACTTACGCTAGCTCGTTGTACAGGCTCACTGCAGCTCTGCTTGCGCTTGGGATGTTCCATGTACAAGTCCATGTTACCACTGGTTCGGGCCGGCGTTTGGGCATGCTCGCCTAGCTAGAGTGCGGGTCACTTCAGAGCCATTGAGGGTGATGCGTTGGCGTTGGATGGCCGCGCATGGATGCAGATCTTGAGTGGCAGCGGAGCGCTATGATGCGGTGGACGAGACCGTTGGTGAAGCACCAACAGCCTCGGGGGGCGGAGGTGCGACGATGTGCTCGGTGAAGTATCCCCGGTGAGCTGGGAGACGGCGTCGGTGAACCGTACCTGATGCGGTGGAACTCGGTGTCTGTGAGGCACGTCGGTTGCGGCGGCCGACGTTGTCAGTGGACCACCCGGAGTGGTGGACGAGGGCATAGATGAGGTAGCTCCGGTGCGGTGGTGAAGCGCGACCGTCGTATTTGTCGTCGTCATCCGACACAGAGGTGGGGAACGATGGGGAAAGAGACGAGATGAGGGGCGATTCGAGGGTTGGCGGCGAATTAGGGATTTGAGCAATCTGGGCGCGGAAGGGGACGGTGGAGAAGAGAGATTTTGCAGGGCTGGAATTGGGGCCGCCAGATATTTCAATCCGAAACGTGGAAGCGTGAACTTATATTGTCGTCGTCCTTTTGGGGGGGGGGGTGGGTGGCTGGGTGCTACGCGTCCGTCCGACACACGCGACCGCCCCGACAGGACTATGCTTCAGTGCCTTAAGGCACCTGCCTTTGTGTCCATGACATGTGGGCCCAACAGGTGGCTGGCCCACATGTCAGTGACCCAAAGGAAGTTGCCTTTAAGGCACCGAAGCGGCGTCCACCCCGACACGACCCTGGTGTGCCTGGTGCGCCTACATTTGAGAATGCAAACGAATCTTCTTTCTCTTGCAAACGAATCTGCATGTATTACCATGCCCGTGTTTTCCTTGCAATAATTAGTCATTCGAAACGAGATACTCCATCTGTTCACTTTTGTAAGTCGTTTCAGACAACTTAAAATGAATTGTTTTGCACATTGTCTAAAATGTCGTGAACAGATGGAGTACTATAAATTAATAAATGAGGAGTTATTTGAAAAGAAATCGAAACGGTACCCACGCTAACATGGATTAGAGTGTGTGTCACATAATTAGTTATTTGAATTAGAGTGTGTGTCATGTAGTTAGTTATTTGAATTAGAGTGTGTCTCATGTAGCGATCTCCAATTCTAACGTGGATTTCGCATTTCACTGTATCCACGCTACTTTTTAATTCAAATTCATATGTATATGATGAACACCATGGTAGTGAGAAAACTTTTGGATGGATTCAAACATATGACCTACAAAATAGAACAACAAACTGTGTCAATGTCAACTTTTCCAAACTTAGTATGGCACGAATTCGAAATAATTACCCGTATGCCTGGTCCTCGGTTGAAATCTTACAATGTACACTGAATTGAAACATCGATATTAAGTCTCGTACTATGTACTCCCTCCGTTCAGAAATACTTGTCCTAGAAATGGTTGTATCTAGACTTGTTTTAGTTCTTGATACAACCATTTTTAAGACAAGTATTTCCGAACGGAGGGAGTACATTCAAATGTTGTTTTTATCCCCCCCCCCACACAAATGCTACATACTTCCTGTATCGGTCAATCTACCTCTCGTAACCACCTTAGGAAGCTATCGGTTTCCAACACATGTTCATTCTTTCTCTGCATGTTTCGATATCTAAGTCTCTCAACTACATAACCCCTTTTTCCACTCTGTTACCAAATGTATTTACCTCAGACACCCACCATTGCACCCCATGCCGGGCTCTCTATCTCTCCCCCTCTCCCTCTCACCCTCTCGTGCTAAATACATGCATTGCCTATCTAGCCCCCAACCTCTCGTGCGCACGCACGCACGTTGTATATCTAGGCCACTCCCTCGAGACCATCTCACTCTTTCTTCCGCACGGTGGGCCACACTCGCTCAATCTCGCTCTCTTCATCTGAGTCTCGTTTAACCTCGTTTTCTTTCACACACACAAATGATATATCTCCCGGTTCGGGCCTCGATCGACACACTCTATACTCTCTCACACAGATTGTCTATCTAGGTCAGTCCATCCAAGCCGCCGCCACTCTTTCGACCTCATGGTGGGCCACGCTCACTCAATCTCTCTCTCTCTCTCTCCGTATGTCTCGATTGACCTTGCTCTTTCTCAGAAAAAAACGATATATCACCATGTTTGAGCCCAATTCGACCTATTCACATTGTATACTCTCTCACGCACATCGTCTATCTAGGTCACTCTCTCCAACCCGTCTCACTCTTTCGATCGCACGGAGACCCTATGTGATCGGTTGACCTTGCTTCCTCCCACGCACAAAATATATCTACACGTCTATGACTGGATCATCTCTCAAGCTCTATCTTACAGCCCTCACCCTTGCCAAAAAGCTCAATCGGACAATATCTCTCCAGAGCATAAATATTTGTTCAATGAATGTCGGACCACACTCACTTTGTCTCTCTATCTATATGTCTCTCGATTGACCTCGCTTTCTCACACCATATCTTCCACGCGTTGAAGCTACTACCTCTCCATCCCTCGCAAAGCCGGAGCTATTAACATTGCGAGGGGCACTCCAAACTTGGATTAATTTGTGTAGGCATTTGTTCCGGTCGGTTTAGATTATATTTTCATAGCATTCGGCCCACAACTACTCCAAACACCGTTGCAACCCACGCAACTCCCCTAGTTGATTTACCTCTGGCTCGGTCATCGCTCTCTCGCACGTCCTTCTCACCTTCAACGTCGCACCATGGTATTATTGAAAAACTATGTTGTTCTCTTTAATAATTATAAATAAGCTACAAAACTACACACCGATAGTCCACTTGGAATGGAACAAATTTCGACCCACAAATTAAAGTGCTACAAACTACACACCGAGGGGCCCACATGTCATGAAACAAATTTGGACCCATATACAAATTAAAAAAAATAAAGGACGAGGATCGAACACGCGACCGGGCCTTCAAGCCGCACGTCAATAGGCAACATACGTAGAAAGAATAGCAATGTTTGTTGTACCCCCTTTGTTCACATAATGTTTTTATATTACCACAGCCTAATTAATGGATAACATGTATGCTCTCTCTCTCTCTCTCTTCGCCTTCACTTACTGGTGGGTTCCATGTGTGCTCTCTCTCTCCTCCCCTTCTGCGTTTAGACGCACGGGCAAACAGGAAGAACTCGCGGGCGATGTTGTCGTTCACCATATCTGGACACGTTCACAAGTCACGGCACCAGTTTCACGTACTAGCAGCACTAGTCAGTGTGTACGTGCAATGCACGTTAATTTGGAAGTATATTAAGTGCATGCGGATATTAACTACTAGGATATTATTTGCGTGTTGTCATGTGATTAGCACTATTTTTGGCATGAAATTAACTGCACGGTAAACGTGTTGAGCGCTCGACATTGAAGCAGTCTAGGTCGTTGGATGATAAGGAATACATGTGGCTTGATGACGTTTTATATTTAATTTGATACGACTCTAGCAGAACATTCAATCGATCAAACCATACATTTCGTTCAGTCTGACTCCAACTTTAAATTATACGACGATCGATATAAAATAAACGGAAATGATAAACGTTCGGATTTTAAGCATGGCAATCCGAACGTTTTTCATGGCAAATTTAGATTACGCGGCGGCGGCGGGGGCGTCTCGCGGTGGGAAGCGGCTCCTCTGTCGTGCTCTGTGTGTCGTCGGGCCACTGACCGACGGCGACGGCGGCGTCTTGCGTCGTTGTTGGCATACTCCTAGATGTTGGCCTAGCTTCAAGGAAGGCCAAAATGTTCTGGACTTCGGGGCGAGTCAACTGGCGGGAGGAGGCGACTGGCTATGGTGCAAGGAAGCGGTCGACGGCGGCCATCCATGCCACTGAGGGGGGCACTGGCACCTACGCGGGGACAGGCGCTGTCAATGGCGCGGCGGAGACATTCGTGTGCACGGGCACCGGCACGGGCGCGCACGTCAGTGCACGCACAGGAGCATGCGTTGGTAGGTGCATGGGCACCGGCACGGGCGTGGGCGTCAGTGCACGCGCAGGCGCATGCGCTGGCAGGTGCACGGGGATGGGCGCTAGCGCAGTCGGGGCGATGGGAGCCGAAACGGGAGCGGGGACAGGCACGACGTCTTCCCGCAAGGCCAGTTCAAGCTCGTCCCAAAGCGCCTTATGTTCTTGAGACTCCGGCTGGGTGTCTTCCTCAGAAAACTGGAACACTAAGGGCAGACCATCGTGATGCGGCATGGCATATGTTTAGGTCAGGCTAGTTGGAGGTAGACGACGGGAGAATCGGAGAGGAAGAGAGAGGATTGTAGCAATACCGGGTAGTGCGGGGTTGATTTTAAACTGCGGTGCCGGCGACATTAAAAGTGGGAGCAGTTGGGATGACGGTGGGCGGCGGAGCCTGGTCAAAGGGCTCGCCTCCCGGTGAGCCTGCGCAGCGCTCTGCTCGCACGCCTCCCTGACAGTCGGCGTAGCGGTCTGCTCGCACGCCTCCGGTCGACTCACACGCTTGCTCGGACGGCACCTGCCGATGAGAAGCTGGGACTCGTGGCGGCACATAAACACCCACGGTTTCAATAGTGAAAGCGTTCGCCTTAACGTGATAGGTCTCTCTTTGTTCCAAAATACCTTGGCTCTTCATTTGTGCAACTTGTCATAAGCAGCTTATCTCAAATTGAAGAAAAAACTTACGAAGTAATATTTGTGCCATATCACGTGACCATGCTCAGTTTCAAGAATTTATGCTCACTTTTGGATTTTCTGAAATATAAAATCCAGGATTCAAAACAATATCATAACCTGCATCAGGCAATAAATTTTCAAGCCGTACATCTGTCCTGTTGTATTTCTTAAGAAAGGATTTGGTCAGACATTTTTCTTAGTTAGACTTCAGACAAGTTATATATGCAGAGTAAAAGGATAATCCCTCTGTACCAGTGCATTGCCTGATATATTAACTCAAGTACTAGGCACGAACAAATGGGCTCAATTTTGTGCTCATCCTGGTGTAGTAGTAGTACTAGGCAATGTAGTTTACGGGTGACCTTGACGAGCGGCGACCGAGGGAATTGAACCGTGCTCGGCACGGTAGGTAACGTTGTCTAGTTACTAAAGCATCCCTCCATTGTTCATCGGTAGTCATTATGGACCGGGGACATGAGGGGAATTTCCTAGGGCTGGAATTCTGGCTTCCAGATATTTTGACTTGAAACGCTGAGGCTCGACTGGTTGGGGTTTCCTAATGTGCGTACCACGCACGCCACCGAAGGACACGAGCCCGGTTTTTTTAGGATCAACATGAGCCAAGGTCTGGCTGGTACGCCGTTGGGTCCTACCATTCGAGAATATGAAAGGAACCTTTTAAATTGCCGAACGAATCTATGTGTATTATAATACCCGTATTTTCCTTGCAAATACTAATCTCAACGTGGTAATTGATTTATGACGAGTTGTTGAATTAGAGTGAGTTTGTGATATAATGATCTCAACGTGGATTTCACATTTCATGGTATCCCTAGTAAGTTTTCCAATGCAAATTCAAATTTAAAAGATGAACAATATGGAGGTGAGAAAACTTTGTATGTATCAAGCATATGACCACACACACACACACACAGAGACACACACGCACGAACACAACAACAATCCAATAAGTATAGTGCATCTATTTTTCCAAACCATGCATGTATGACATGAATTCAAAAATACTCCTATTCCTAAATATTAGTCTTTTAGAGAGTTCCACAAGTGACTACATACGGAGCAAAATGAGTGAATCTAGACTCTAAAATATGTCTATATACATCCGTATGTGCCAGTCCATTTGAAGCCTCTAAAAAGACTAATATTTAGGAACAAAGGGAGTAAAAAGTAAGACATCCATGGTCCTCAGTTCAATATTTAAAATGAACATGAAACTGAAACATGAATATTAAGTCTAGTACTATAGTACATGCAAATGTTGTGTTTAGGCAGAGGTATGATTGTCGGGGGTCAACCCCTCGACCTTAGATAAAATTGTGGAGCTCTGTTTAGGGTTGTTTAGATTATATTTGTCCCCACCCTCCCAACCACCGATTGGTTGTGCACCCCTACCCCTCCTCCCCGGGAGAATATCATGTGCCCCCATACCTTAGATGCTATATGCCGATACGAGTTGCTTGGAGCTTGTAGATCTGAGATATAGCAGCTCACATGATGTGTCTTAATATTTTTGCAGGAAACCTTGATGAGTTTGAGAATTGCACACAATTTGTACAAAAACTACTTAGATGCCCTTTGATCCCATATCCAACGACCTCGAAGCTTGTATCACCGTAGCATCTAATATGAAGGAGGACATCATATTCTCCTGTATGTAAGAATATCATGTGCTACCACACCTTAGATGCTTTGGTGATACAAGATCTTCGGAGGCGTTGGATTTGTGACCCAACACCTCCTCGGTGGTTCGAATGGTTTTCTGCAGAAAAGCCCCAAAAGAGTTCAACCACTGCTTACAAGCACAAAGACTACTTAGATGCCATTGGATCTCAGATCAAACGACATCCAAGCTCGTATCACCGTAGCATCCAAGATGCGATAGCACCTTATGTTTTCTCACACGGGAGAGTATGAGGTGCTCCCACACAGTAGCTAGATTCTATGGTGATACGAGTTCACTGAGATCTAACGGCCCACAGTAGGAGGTTTGACTGTTTTTGCAATATATGGCTGATAGAGTTTGGGAAATGCACAGAAAGTACAAGTACTACGCATGTGCCATCTGATCATTGATCATACGACCTAGATGCTCATATCACCATAGCGGGTAATTAAGCTATGGGGAGCACCTAATATGAGCACCGGGGAGCCGTTGGATCGAAGATGCAGCGGCACACATGAGGCCTGAATGTTTTATTTGCAAAAAAACCTTTGGAGAGTTTGGAAATTGCGCATAATTACAAAGACTACTCCCAAGCCATTGGATCTCACTTCCAACGGTGTAAAAACTCGTATCACCATAGTATCTAAGCTGCGGGGTGGATGTGATATTCTATGCCGCTGTCATTTTTGTTCATAAACTTGCAAGATGGAGTCGTCACTGTCACCACAATGGCACTTTATTTTAGTGGAACTGCACAAAAGGATAAGAAAATTATAGTTGCACCTTACATGAGCTAGATAGCCAACCTTAATGTTCCTCAATTTTAGTGCAACTACTAAAGAAGAACCTGCCAGCTCACAAGAGCAAGTACTTCTTGCTAGCTGAATGATGCAATCTTTGCTTCATTTCAGGTGAACTGTAGAAAAAGGCGCATGAATTGAATCATGGAACTCCAGGCAGACCTCATCCAAGTAGAGCTGGAGGTTGAGTTCAAGGAGGCCGCTATTAAAGTGAAATCATGCTCCCCTGTCTCCTTGTTTGTGTTGTGCAAACATGAATACTCAACTACAGATGTTGTGACGGTCAAGAGCATTCTCCAAGTTCTTCGATTGTATGAGTTGGCTAGCCAAGATGGATTTAATCCCGATATTTACTTCATCAAAAGGCTCTAATGGGTTGGTTCTGAATCTTGCAAGCTGGGAATCAGTGAGATGTGTAGGCATCTTTGTTGTACTTATTATTTGGATCTTATTTGTTGGTTCTGAATCTTGCAAGCTGGGAATCAATGAGCTGTGTAGGCATCTTTGTTGTACTTATTATTTGGATCTTATTGTTGGTTCTGAATCTTGCAAGCTGGGAAACATGGCATGATGATGCATAGGACAACAACCATAACAAACAGTTCAAACTCGGTAGTATTATCTTTTGTGAAAGTGCGACAAATGTGATGATCATGTGTGTCCTGAGAATAATAATTCTAATTGTTGTGCATGTTGATCCTGTGGCACTGAAAGAACGAGCGACTGCATTGCTTGTTTTAAGTACAAATTTCTATTAAAGCTAATTAAATTTAAGTAAAGTGACCACTAACTCCTATTATTACAGTACCAATACAGACCTGTTCATGAACCGATGTGTGGCCGAGGGTGCATCTTCTGCCGGGCGTGCAGCGGACGAGGGAGGGGTAGTAACTGTTGTTGCCTGTACACACTCAGCTTACTGTTGAATCCAGTTCCCCAAGAGCTGATTCTGCCGGGCGTGCAGCGGACGAGGGAGGGGTAGTAACTGTTGTTGCCTGTACACACTCAGCTTACTGTTGAATCCAGTTCCCCAAGAGCTGAAAACCGAACTGCTGCCGCCGCCTACACACTCGTTCACTCGAAGAGACTCCAATGGCGATCCGAGGGGTGAGCCTGCTAGATATGGACTTCAGCAAGGAGTTCCCCTTTGAGTTCGCCGTTCAGTCCTATGGCTGCACCAAGTTGAATGTGATGTACACCAACGATACGGACTCGGTGAAGCTCTGCCTCGCCTCAGTCCTATGGCTGCACCAGGTTCTGGAGCATTCGCCCGTTTCATCGGCAGCGCCTGATGTCTACTACACAACCTTCTTCTTGTAGACGTTGTTGGGCCTCCAAGTGCAGAGGTTTGTAGGACAGTAGCAAATTTCCCTCAAATGGATGACCTAAGGTTTATCAATCCGTAGGAGGCGTAGGACGAAGATGGTCTCTCTCAAGCAACCCTGCAACCAAATAACAAAGAGTCTCTTGTGTCCCCAACACACCCAATACAATGGTAAATTGTATAGGTGCACTAGTTCGGCGAAGAGATGGTGATACGAGTGGTATATGGATGGTAGATAAAGGTATTTGTAATCTGAAATTATAAAAACAGCAAGGTAACTAATGATAAAAGTGAGCGTAAACGGTATTGCAATGTGTTGAAACAAGGCCTAGGGTTCATACTTTCGCTAGTGCAAGTTCCCTCAACAATAATAACATAATTGGATCACATAACTATCCCTCAACATGCAACAAAGAGTCACTCCAAAGTCACTAATAGCGGAGAACAAACGAAGAGATTATGGTAGGGTACGAAACCACCTCAAGAACACGAGAGAGAGAGAGATCAAACACATAGCTACTGGTACATACCCTCAGCCCCGAGGGAGAACTACTCCCTCCTCTTCATGGAGAGCACCGGGAAGATGAAGATGGCCACCGGAGAAGGATTGCCCCCTCCGGCAGGGTGCCGGAACGGGTCTAGATTGGCTTTCGGTGGCTACGGAGGCTTCCGGTGGCGGAACTCCCGATCAATTGTGCTCACGGATGTTTTTAGGGTATATGGAGATATAAAGGCGGAAGAAGTACGTCAGGGGGGGCACGAGGGTGGAGGGCGCGCCCAGGGGGGTGGGCGCACCCCCCTGCCTTGTGACCTCCTCGCAGATCCCCCGACGTGCACTCCAAGTCTTCTAGGCTTCTTTCCTTCCAAAAATGTGTTCCGTGAAGTTTTAGGTCAATTGGACTCCGTTTGATTTTCCTTTTCTTCGAAACACTAAAACAGGGTAAAAACAGAAACTGGCACTGGGCTCTGTGTTAATAGGTTAGTCCCTAAAATGATATAAAAGTGTATAATAAAGCCCATAAACATCCAAAACAGTAAATAATATAGCATGGAGCAATAAAAAATTATAGATATGTTGGAGACATATCAAGCATCCCCAAGCTTAATTCCTGCTCGTCCTCGAGTAGGTAAATGATAAAAACAGAATTTTTGATGCGGAGTGCTACTTGGCATAATTCCAATGTAATTATTCTTAATTGTGGTATGAATATTCAGATCCGAAAGATTCAAGACAAAATTCCATATTGACATAAAAATGATAATACTTCAAGCATACTAATTAAGCAATTATGTCTTCTCAAAATAACATGGCCAAAGAAAGTTCATCCCTACAAAATCATATAGTTTAGTCATGTTTCATTTTCGTCACACAAGAATTCTCTCATCATGCACAACCCCAATGACAAGCCAAGCAATTGTTTCATACTTTAGTAATCTCAAACTCATAAACCTTCACACAATACATGAGCGCGAGCCATGGATATAGCACTATGGAAGGAATAGAATATAATGATGGGGGTTATGTGGAGAAGACAAAAAGGAGAAAGTCTCACATCAACGAGGCTAATCAATGGGCTATGGAGATGCCCACCGATTGATGTTAATGCAAGGAGTAGGGATTGCCATGCAACGGATGCACTAGAGCTATAAATGTATGAAAGCTCAACAAAAGAAACTAAGTGGGTGTGCATCTAACTTGCTTGCTCATGAATACCTAGGGCACTTGAGGAGGGCCATTGTTGGAATATACAAGCGATGTTCTATAATGAAAAATTCCCATTAGTATATGAATGTGACAAAACAAGAGACTCTCTATCATAAAGATCATGGTGCTACTTTGAAGCACAAGTGTGGAAAAGGATAGTAGCATTGTCCCTTTTTATTTATTTTCTCTTTTTTTTGGGCCTTGTTTTTTTTCTTTGGCCTTTCTCTTTTTTGGGACAATGCTAGTATGACTCTATATGGATGCCTCCGGCGGTGTACCGGGATATGCAATGAATCAAGAGTGACAAGTATGAAAAAAATATGAACGGTGGCTTTGCCACAAATACTATGTCAACTACATGATCATGCTAAGCAATATGACAATGATGAATGTGTCATGATAAACTGGATGGTGGAAAGTTGCATGGCAATATATCTCGGAATGGCTATGGAAATGCCATAATAGGTAGGTATGGTGGCTGTTTTGAGGAAGATATAAGGAGGTTTATGCGTGAAAGAGCGTATCATATCACGGGGTTTGGATGCACCGACGAAGTTTGCACCAACTCTCGATGTGAGAAAGGGCAATGCACGGTACCGTAGAGGCTAGCAATGATGGAAGGGTGAGAGTGCGTATAATCCGTGGACTCAACATTAGTCATAAAGAACTCACATACTTATTGCAAAAATCTACAAGTCATCAAAAACCTCGGTACTACGCACATGCTCCTAGGGGGATAGATTGGTAGGAAAAGACCATCACTCGTCCCCGACCGCCACTCATAAGGAGGACAATCAAATAACACCTCATGTTTCAAATTTGTTACACAAAGTTTACCATACGTGCATGCTACGGGACTTGCAAACTTCAACACAAGCATTTCTCAATTTCACAACTACTCAACTAGCACGACTTTGATATTATTGCCTCTATATCTCAAAACAATCATCAAGCATCAAACTTCTCTTAGTATTCAACACACTGATAAGAAAGTTTTAGTATTCTTGAATACCTAGCATATTAGGATTTTAAGCAAATTACCATGCTTTTAAGACTCTCAAAATAATCTAAGTGAAGCATGAGAGTTCATCTATTTCTTCAAAATAAAACTACCACCATGCTCTAAAAGATATAGGTGAATCACTAGAGCAAATGACAAACTACTCCGAAAGATATAAGTGAAGATCAATGAGTAGTCGAATAATTATGCAACTATGTGAAGACTCTCTAACATTTAATAAATTCGGATCTTGATACTTTATTCACACAGCAAGCAAAACAAAAGAAAATGGCATTCTAAGAATGGCAAACATCATGTGAAGAAGCAAAAACTTAGGATCAACCGAAACTAACCGATAGTTGTTGAAGAAGAAAGGTGGGATGCCAACCGGGGCATCCCCAAGCTTAGATGCTTGAGACTTCTTGAAATATTATCTTGGGGTGCCTTGGGCATCCCCAATCATGAGCATTTGTGTCTCCTTAATTCCTCTCATATCACGGTGTCCCTAAATCTCAAAAGCTTCATCCACATAAAACTCAAGAAGGACTCGTGAGATAAGTTAGTATAAACCATTGCCAAAACCTTATCATACTCTACTTTAGCAAATCCCTAAAATTATTATTCAACATTGAATACTAAATGCCTCTGCATATTTAATAGTCCTATCCTCAAATAGAATCATTAAAGAAGCAAACATATGCAAACAATGCAAACATAACAGCAATCTGCCTAAACAGGATAGTCTGTAAAGAATGCTGCAACATCCATACTTCCCTAGCTCCAAAAATTATGAAAGAAAATTCACAGTGTAGTAAATTTATCATATCTTAATATTCAAAAGGTTTCAACATTTTATCACATTCTTACTTTTCTAGGGAATTATTTCAACAGCGGTAAACTTTCTGTTTTCAAACAGCAACACGTGGACTTGTAACATAGCCATAGTAAAGGCTATCAATGCCATTTTTATTGAAATAAAATATGCAAAACATTGTTCTAAATAACATCAAGCAAATCCTAACAAAATAAATTGACGCTCCAAGCAAAACACATATCATGTGGCGAATACAAATATAGCTCCAAGTAAAGTTACCGATGAACGAAGACGAAAGAGGGGATGCCTTCCGGGGCATCCCCAAGCTTAGACTCTTGGCTATCCTTTAATATTACCTTGGGGTGCCTTGGGAATCCCCAAGCTTACGCTCTTTCCACTCCTTATTCAATAGTCCGTCGAATCCTTACCCAAAACTTGAAAACTTCACAACACAAAACTTAACAGAGAACTCGTAAGCTCCGTTAGTATAAGAAAATAAATCACCACTTCAAGATACTGTAATGAACTCATTATTTATTTATATTGGTGTTAAACATACTGTATTACAACTTCTCTATGGTTTATAAACTATTTTACTAGCCATAGATTCATCAAAATAAGTAAACAAGACATGAAAAACAGAATCTGTCAAAAACAGAACAGTCTGTAGTAATCTGGATCAAACGTATACTTCTGGAACTCACAAAATTCTCAAATAAATTGCTGGACCTGAGGAATTTATCTATTAATCATCTTAAAAAAGAATTAACTAAATA
Source organism: Triticum urartu (assembly GCF_003073215.2). Classification (NCBI taxonomy): domain Eukaryota; kingdom Viridiplantae; phylum Streptophyta; class Magnoliopsida; order Poales; family Poaceae; genus Triticum; species Triticum urartu. The sequence continues at coordinate 193,087,931 of NC_053028.1, read as the reverse complement.
TCACTATCCAAATAAAAATGGCAGCAATTCTCGGGAGCGCTAAAAGTTTCTGTTTTTTACAGCAAGATCAACAAGACTTTCCCCAAGTCTTCCCAACGGTTCTACTTGGCACAAACACTAATTAAAAGCATAAAACCACATATAAACAGAGGCTAGATGAATTATTTATTACTAAACAGGAACAAAAATCAAGGAACTAAAATAAAATTGGGTTTCCTCCCAACAAGCGCTATCGTTTAACGCCCCTTGCTAGGCATGATGATTTCAATGATGCTCACATAAAAGATAAGAATTGTAACATAAAAAGAGCATCATGAAGAATATGACTAGCACATTTAAGTCTAACCCACTTCCTATGCATAGGTATTTTGTGAGCAAACGACTTGTGGGAACAAGAATCAACTTGCATAGGAAGGTAAAACAAGCAAAACTTCAAAAATTTAAGCACATAGAGAAGAAACTTGATATTAATGCAATTCCTACAAGCATATATTCCTCCCTCATAATAATTTTCAGTAGCATCATGAATGAATTCAACAATATAACCATCACATAAAGCATTCTTTTCATGATCTACAAGCATAGAAAATTACTACTCACCGCATAAGAAAAATTCTTCTAATGAATAATAGTGGGAGCAAACTCAACAAAATAACTATCATGTGATTGAAAATTAAGATCAAGATGACAAGTTTTATGGTTATAATTATTCTTTAAAGCATATGTGTCATCAAAATAATCATCATAGATAGGAGGCATGCTTTCATCATAATAAATTTGCTCATCAAAACTTGGGGGACAAAAAATATCATATTCATCAAACATAGCTTCCCCAAGCTTGTGGCTTTGCATATCATTAGCATGATGGATATTCAAGGAATTCATACTAACAACATTGCAATCATGCTCATCATTCAAATATTTAGTGCCAAACATTTTATAGATTTCTTCTTCTAGCACTTGAGCACAATTATCCTTTCCATCGTACTCACGAAAGATATTAAAAAGGTGAAGCGTATGAGACAAACTCAATTCCATTTTTTTATAGTTTTCTTTTATAATAGTGGAGGGAGTATAAACTTTACCATTCTGTTTGGGAACCGCCTATAATGTGTGTAGCATGGAAGATATTGCCATCTCTTGGTTGTTATGTTGACAATGAAAGTATACCGCTCAAAATATTATTCATCTCTATTTCAAAACCGAGCTCTGGCACCTCTACAAATCCCTGCTTCCCTCTGCAAAGGGTCTATCTATTTACTTTCATGTTGAGTCATCATCTTCTTATTAAAAAGCACCAGTTGGAGAGCACCGCCGTCATTTGCATTCATTACTGTTAGTTTATGATGTCTACTACACAACCTTCTTCTTGTAGACGTTGTTGGGCCTCCAAGTGCAGAGGTTTGTAGGACAGTAGAAAATTTCCCTCAAGTGGATGACCTAAGGTTTATCAATCCGTAGGAGGCGTAGGATGAAGATGGTCTCTCTCAGGCAACCCTGCAACCAAATAACAAAGAGTCTCTTGTGTCCCCAACACACCCAATACAATGGTAAATTGTATAGGTGCACTAGTTCAGCGAAGAGTTGGTGATACGAGTGGTATATGGATGGTAGATAAAGGTATTTGTAATCTGAAATTATAAAAATAGCAAGGTAACTAATGATAAAAGTGAGCGTAAACGGTATTGCAATGTGTTGAAACAAGGCCCAGGGTTCATACTTTCGCTAGTGCAAGTTCCCTCAACAATAATAACATAATTGGATCACATAACTATCCCTCAACATGCAATAAAGAGTCACTCCAAAGTCACTAATAGCGGAGAACAAACGAAGAGATTATGGTAGGGTACGAAACCACCTCAAGAACACGAGAGAGAGATAGATCAAACACATAGCTACTGGTACATACCCTCAGCCCCGAGGGAGAACTACTCCCTCCTCTTCATGGAGAGCACCGGGAAGATGAAGATGGCCACCGGAGAAGGATTGCCCCCTCCGGCAGGGTGCCGGAACAGGTCTAGATTGGCTTTCGGTGGCTACGGAGGCTTCCGGTGGCGGAACTCCCGATCTATTGTGCTCACGGATGTTTTTAGGGTATATGGAGATATATAGGCGGAAGAAGTACGTCAGGGGGGGCACGAGGGGCTCACGAGGGTGGAGGCGCGCCTAGGGGGTGGTCGCGCCCCCTGCCTCGTGACCTCCTCGCAGATCCCTCGACGTGCACTCCAAGTCTTCTGGGCTTCTTTCCTTCCAAAAATGAGTTCCGTGAAGTTTCACGTCAATTGGACTCCGTTTGATTTTCCTTTTCTTCGAAACCCTAAAACAGGGTAAAAACAGAAACTGGCACTGGGCTCTGTGTTAATAGGTTAGTCCCAAAAATGATATAAAAGTGTATAATAAAGCCCATAAACATTCAAAACAGTAAATAATATAGCATGGAGCAATCAAAAATTATAGATACGTTGGAGACGTATCAGCACTGACTGCACCTTCGCTACGGTGGAGAGAAGGAAGAACGCGACGATTCGGTCATCTGGTGCAACAAGCTTGTCGACATCCAGAAGCAATACAAGATCATCAGCAACGGGCAGGAGAAGGACTCCGTGGTTGACCTCGCTGAGACCATCATCGACCCCTAATACGCCAACATGAAAGAAGATGACCTGAACACGTGGGAGGTACCTCTGAATCTAGCCTACATAACCTACTCAGCCAAGGGCGCATACGCATGCTACGACATGTACATGTAGATCTTGGACATGAGGGCGTGTCTGCTTCCCGTAACCGACGAGTACACGGACAGCCGCAGCGTCATGATCAAGCGTGCCAGGAAGGTCTAGATGTTGTACTTTATCTGTTTATAAGCACCTTTATCATGTGAGTGTTTCATGCATTAGCCTATGTGTCGTAATTATCTGTTTTGTCCGAAATATTTCTTTTAAGAACCCATTAACCTGATTGCTTTTTTAGGGGCAATTTGCTTATGTATGTAAACTAGTTCACTTGTCCATAAAAAAACTAGTTCACTCGGCTGCCGTGCTTTGAATCTCCTTCCTCCCAACATATTCCCCTCCTCAGGTGGACCCACCAGGTCTCTGAATTTTCCCCCACTTTTTTTTGGATGTAAACTGAGTTTTCTCCCAGTACTTTCCCCTAGAACCAACTCAACTGTCCCACGTCTAGCCTAAAAAATAATAATACCCCACGTACTATTAGCTCATCAAATTAAGATGATATTTTATTTCGTAAGTTGAAAGTTCTTACAAAATAATAATAATAATTGTTTATATATAACTTGGCATGTTAACTCCTAGTGATTGCGTACATAAGATTGCAAAGATTTTACTGACGTGCAATCATGTGTTTATGTTTTTATAACATTTCTCCGTCTAGCCCAACATGATATTTTCACCCAGCCCAGCAAGTCCGCGGCTTTCGAGAAAAATGCAAATGGGATTTAAATGGGCTGCATAGATGCTACATCATTGTTTCACCCAGCCCAACAAATGGACTAAAAAACAAATGGACTCACAGTTGGGTCCACGGCCACAGCCCAGTTTTTTTGTGATTTGCCAAGTAAGTCGCTTTGTCAAGCCTATTGGGCTGCAAATCTTTCAAGACAAGGAGAGCTTTCATTCGGCCGGCCGAGAAAATGGCCCATCAGTAAGGAGAAATGGGCTGTACATTTTTAAAACACATCAAACTGGCAAATAGTTTCAAATATCTTTTTTTTCATTTTGATATTTTAAATTACATTAACTTTTATGAGAATTTGTTGGATGTTATATTGATATACATTTATTTTTAAAAACAGTTTGAATGTGAGTCGAAATTTCGGGATTAAAAACAGTTCGGACCGCACCGAAATATGCAAAATTTCGTATAATTTTTTAACTGTGGCCACAATATGGGTTGTAATGCTAACAAAAAGAATATGGGCTCCAAAAAACCTTAAGAATTAGCAAATGGGTTGTATGTTATTTTCCACAGATTTGAGGCTTTCCTAAAAAAAAGGTTGACACACAAGAAGTGACTGTTGGATGGCCATCGAACGCCCGTCGTGCTTCTTCAATCTCTGCTCTTCCTGCTCCAGCCGCTCAAACAGGCGCCGGCGGGACTACTTGCTCCCTCCTCCCCGTGGCCGGCTCTGCTGCTGCGCAGGCCTCACCGCCCACCGTACTCCCATAGCTGGCCTAGCCATCCCTCTACTCACCCACACCTGCTGTTATTCTCCAGTGATGGCAGACGAACCAGTAAACCCTCGTACAGTCGTACTCCCCTCCGCGTGGGAAACAACTGCCGATTCTTCCCTGCCTCCGTGTCGTTCCCTTCCTAGGCCTCTCCGTCGTCCACCGCCCTGGTGCTCTTGGCGCGGCCTGGTCAACGTGGTCAACGACCGACATGCATCTGAAGTGGACTTTACATGGAGAGGCCGACTGCTGGGTCCACGGCCGCATGCAAGGAAATGCCTCATTATTACGCGCAAAATAATGATTCCTCCACCTGACATCAGGGACCCATCGAAAGGGTCTCTGTATTTCGCGAAAAAAAATGTTACGGCCGCTGACATCTCAGACCCACCAGCTATATCTTCGCACGCAAGGAAGTGCCTCCTTATTACGCACACAAAAAATGAATACTCCCCCTGTTAGCTGGGACCCAATATAGTGGCAGGCTGACTTATGGGCCTACTAAGTTGACGGGGACGGAGGGCTTTGTCAACTTAGTCAATATGCATGATTCTTGCTCCAGTCAACCTCTGGTCTTCTTGCTCCAGCCGCCCAAACCAGTGCCGGTCGTGCCTCGTGCTCCCGCCTCCCGTGGCCGGCTGCGATGCGGCGGAGGCCTCACCGCCCCAACTACTCCCACTGCTGTCCAGGCCATCCCTCTACTCACCCACACCCCCTGTTATTCTGCGGGGACGGCAGCCTCACACCGCAGCGAACCAGTGAACCCTCGTACTCCTCTACGCGTGGGCATCCACTGCCGCGTCTTCCCCGGCTCCGCGTCGTCCCATTCCTAGGCCTCGTCGTCGTCCACCGCCCTGGTGCTCTCGGCGCGGCGTGGTCAACGAGGTCAAGGAACGGCTTCCATCGGACATGGACTGTATGTGGAGAGGCTGACAGCTGGGTCCACGGCCGCAGCAAGGAAGTGCCTCCTTATTACGTGCAAAATAATTATTCCTCCACCTGACAGTGGGACCCACCAGACGGGCCACCGTATTTCGCAAAAAAAACGTTTCCCCCTGACTGCTGGGACCCACCAGCTACATCTTCGCACACAAGGAAGTGCATCCGGGCAAAAAAAACAATTCGCCCCCTGACTGCTGGGACCCACCAGCTACATCTTCGCAGGCAAGGAAGTGCCTGACAGTCAGGACCCACCTGGTAGAAGCGTACGTAGCATTGTCATTCTGGTCGCGAACGTGTACGTACATACTGGTCGATGTAGAGGCGCGCACGTGTCGTAGTAGAGGCGCGCACGTAGCATTTACACGTACGTATAACGGCCAGGGTGCAAGAAAGAAAATACGGCCACGTATGTGTACATACGGGCGGGGTCTCGAACGCCTACTCGCGCATACGTACGGCCAGGGCTCGTGTACATGGCTGGGTCGGAATGGAGAAACAGCATCGTCGTCGTGTTCATGGGGAGGCAACGGAATGCGTCGTGTTCATGGGGAGGCAACAGAATGCGTCGTGTTCATGGGGAGGCAACGGAATGCGTCGTGTTCATCGGGAGGGCTTGGACGGAACAGGCGATGGAAACGAGGCCTGGCATACCGCAGAACAGAGGAAACGACCTTGTGTTCGACCGGCCACGTTCGAAACGGAATCCTGTTCATCGGGAGGGGTCTGGCGTACCGCAAAACGGAGGAAACGGACCTCCTATGGTCGAAACAGGGGTCCTGTTGATCGGGAGGGGTGTGGCGTACTGCAAAACGGAGGAAACGGACTTGTGTTGGAGCGCTACGGTCGAAACGGGGGTCCGGTTCATCGGGAGGGGTGTGGCGTACCGCAAAACGGGACTCCACGGGATACTGTTCATCTCCACCGTCAACCTCCTCCAGCCTCCACGGGCTCCTGTTCATCCAGCCTCCACCGCACGCTACTCCACCGGCTACTGTTCAACCACCCTCCACCGTCTACTGTTCATACAGCCCTCCACACCATGGGGTCCTATTCAGCCACTCCTCCACAGGTACCCCTGCACCGTCTACTGTTCATCCAGCCCTCCACACCACGGGGTCCTGTTCAACCACCCCTCCACCGTATACTGTTCATCCAGCCCTCCACACCACGGGGTCCTGTTCATCCACCCCTCCACGGGCACCCCTCCACCGTCTACTGTTCATCCAGCCCTCCACCACACCACGGGGTCCTGTTCATCCAGAGGCAACGCCACCGCTCACTGTTCATCCAACCCCCTTGCAACGCTCACTATTCATCCCATCGATCGGCTTCAGTTAGCAGCAGTAGCGAAGGAATCGCTCGATTGGGTTCAGTTAACAGGCATCGATCGATCGCTCGGGTTCAGTAACGCGTAGCCTGAAGTGCAATCGCTCAGGTTCAGTTAGAGCCCAACGCCTCGCTCGGGTTCAGTTAGAGCCAACGCCTCGCACACACGCGCGTACGTGTACGAGAGAAACGCGCATCACTCGGCCCCCGACCTCCCACCGTAATCGGGAACTCCCCGAAATTTTCCTCCCCCTCGCTTCTACCACGGTTTTTTCCGTCATGGACGGCCCAAAGAATGTCATGCAGCTGCATCTCCGGCCCGCCCAGGACGAAAAGCCCATTTTCTGCCATGATTTTTTGTCATAGAAGTAGGAGCCCACCACATCTATGATGATACCAGGTTTTGTCACAATTATTGTCATAGAAGTGTCATATGTATGATAGAAAAAAAATTCATTTGGCCCAAAATGTCACGGATGTGTCTTTTTTTGTAGTGTAAATATCCCGATTATTGTCACTTCGGGGTTAACGGACCATAACACATAATAAGTGACTATAGACTTGCAAGATAGGATCAAGAACACTCAAATATTGATGAAAACATAATAGGTTCAGACCTGAAATCATGGCACTCGGGCCCTAGTGACAAGCATTAAGCATAGCAAAGTCATAGCAACATCAATATCAGAACATAGTGGATACTAGGGATCAAACCCTAACAAAACTAACTCGATTACATGATAGATCCCATCCAACCCATCACCGTCCAGCAAGCCTATGATGGAATTACTCAGGCATGGCAGTGAGCATCATGAAATTGGTGATGGAGGATGGTTGATGATGACGATGGCGACAGATTCCCCTCTCTGGAGCCCTGAACGGACTCCAGATCAGCCCTCCCGATAGTTTTAGGGCTTGGCGGCGGCTCTGTATCATAAAACGCGATGAATCCTTATCTCTGGTTTTTTCTCCCCGAAACACAATATATAGAGTTGGAGTTGGAGTCGGAGAGGCACCAGGGGGCCCACGAGGTAGGGGGCGCGCCCCCCACCCTCGTGGACAGGCGGTGGGCCCCCTGGCCTTCATCTTTTGCAGTTATTTTTTACATTTTCCAAAAAGTTGCTCCATGAAGTTTCAGGTCATTCCGAGAACGTTTGTTTCTGCACATAAATAACACCATGGTAATTCTGCTGAAAACAGCGTCAGTCCGGGTTAGTTCCATTCAAATCATGCAAGTTAGAGTCCAAAACAAGGGCAAAAGTGTTTGGAAAAGTATATACGACAGAGACGTATCAGTGATTATATGGCTAATTTCAAAGGTGAACTTAAACTTATTAGTAAACATGCTTCTATGGTTACCACTCAAGTAGAACAAGTACTTAAGGCTCAAAATGATTTGCTCAACGAATTGAATAGTAAGAATAATGATAATGTTGTTAGAGTTATGACTAGAGGTGGTAGAATGACTCAGGAACCTTTGTATCCTGAAGGCCATCCTAAGAGAATTGAGCAAGATTCTCAGAGAAATAATATAGATGCACCTAGTCCTTCTAAAAGGAAGAAAAAGAAAAATGATAGGACTTTGTATGCTTCTAGTGAACCTGTTATTGAAACACCTAAGAATCCAAATGATATTTCTGTCTCTGATGCTGAAACACAATCTAGTCATGAACCTGAAACTACTGATAATGTTAATGATAATGTTCATGATGATACTCAACCTAGTAATGATAATGATATAGAAATTGAACCTGCTATTGATCTTGATAATCCGCAATCAAAGAATAAACGTTATGATAAGAAAGACTTTGATGCTAGGAAACACGGTAAATAAAGAGAACCATGGGTTCAGAAACCTATGCCTTTTCCTCCCAAACCATCCAAGAAAAAGGATGATGAGGATTTTGAGCGCTTTGCAGAAATGATTAGACCTATCCTTTTGCGTATGCGATTAACTGATATGCTCAAAATGAATCCTTATGCTAAGTATATGAAAGATATTGTTACAAATAAAAGAAAGATACCGGAAGCTAAAATTTCCACCATGCTTGCTAATTATACTTTTAAGGGTGGAATACCAAAGAAACTTGGAGATCCAGGAGTACCCACTATACCATGCTCCATTAAAAGAAACTATGTTAAAACTGCTTTATGTGATCTTGGAGCCGGTGTTAGTGTTATGCCTCTCTCTTTATATCGTGGACTTGATTTGAATAAGTTGACACCTACTGAAATATCTTTGCAAATGGCTGATAAATCAAATGCTATACCTGTCGGTATTTGTGAGGATGTGCCTATTGTAGTTGCAAATGTTACTATTTTAACGGACTTTGATATTCTTGATATTCCCGAGGACGATAGTATGTCTATTATTCTAGGAAGACCCTTTTTGAATACTGCAGGGGCTGTTGTTGATTGCACTAAAGGCAATGTCTTCATGTTAACGGTAATGAGCATACGGTAAACTTTCCGAGGAAACAACCTCAAGTTCATAGTATCAACTCTATTGGAAAAATCCCATCGATTATATTTGGAGGTTTTGAATTTCCTCTTCCTACTGTCAAGAAGAAATATGATATTCTTATTATTGGGGATGTGCATATCCCCGTTGAGGTAACGTAGTGTTATTCGAAATTTCTCCAGTTCCATGTTATTCGGAATGAGTTCGTTAACAAGACTTGATCAACCTTGTTAGTGGATTCCTTTTGATGATCATGAGATGGATGAAACTAGAAGGCACAACCTTCTATACCCTCCTTTTACTTTCTGTTATTTATATTAAATAAAATAAAAATAGTATTTCCTGCCTGTTATCTGATTTATCCGTGCAATATAAAAATACCATGAAAATAGAAGTTCTCCAAATGCCCTGAAATTTAAATATGATTTTTTCTGGAATATTTGAGAATATTTGGCAGTGGGAACACAACAGGAGGAGCTGGCACCTGGCCACAAGGGTCAGGGGCGCGCCCTACCCCCTGGGCCCGCCCCTGCCTCGTGGGCCCATGGTGGCCCTCCTCCACTTATCCTTGCACCCACACACTCGTTCTTCCTCCCACAAACACGAATATCCAGCTCAAACCCGAGTCCAAGCTCATTTTGCTGCCATTTTCGATCTCCTTGCTCAAAGCACCTCTCACAAAACTGCTTGGGGAGATTGTTCCTTGGTATGTGACTCCTCCATTGGTCCAATTAGTTTTTGTTCTAGTGCTTTATTCATTGCAAATTTGTGCTTCTTAGGTGACCCTGTTCTTCAGCTTGCATGTCAAATTTATATGGTCAAAAGTAGTTTTGATGCATGATATAGGCTCTAGGCACTTGTAGGAGTAGTTGCTATCAATATTATTGAGCTTTGTTCACTTTTATTTTGAACTTACTAAAAATTTCAGAATTTTTCATAAAATAATGAAGATATTTTTGAGGGGCTCATCGAGCCGAAGCTCGAAGGAAAAGGCATAGAAACCCAAGTATAATCTGCCTCGCACCACGGAGGTTCAGCCGTGTGAATGGCCTTCCGATGATTTCTTGAGAGTAGCCGTGATTTATGATGATTTTTATGAATTGGCTGAGAATGCAGGCCTCACCGCCTTCCTCCACGACCAACGTGAACAGTATCTCTTACTCACAAATATCTTTGTGCAAAACTTTCATTTCCATTCTAGGAACTCACCACCTACGGTGGAGTTTTATTTATATGATGAGCATAAGGAGATGTCACTTTATGATTTTTGTCGGGTTTGTTTGGTCCCTTTTGAGGGCACGACAGAGGAACCACACCACAACGATGTGGATGGGTTTATTCATACCATCACTGTAGGGGAAACGAGGAAGGTTTTCGATGCACGAATCACTGGCATACATTTTCCTGTTTTACGCTACTTTGCAATATTTTCTAGTCATTGCTTAATTTGTTGCGGAAACTGTGGAAACCTTAGTGTTCCTGATATTATTATTTTGTTCCACGGTTTATTCAGTGATAACTCTATTAGTATGGGCGGTATTATTGCTAAACGGTTAAGTCTGAACCGTACAAAGGGCCCCATATTTGGAGGCATCTATGCTTCACGCCTAGCTGCACATTTTAACATACCTATTAGGCATTATGAGAAGGAATAAAAATTGCGTCCTCGTGTTTATTTAGATTATAAGAGTATGGTAGCACACGATTTTATTGTTAAGAATAGGGAAGGGGAGCTTAAATAAAAATTGTTCTTTGATAAACATCATCCTGAGACTATTACCCTGCCTGCTCCTTCCTTGTTTGATTTATCTGCAGGCCAGTACCTTGTTCCGTTAGAGGCTATTCACGCCTATCAGAACCCTACATCAGCCACAGAGCCAGAGCGGGAACCACAAGTTGATCCTCCACGTCAGTCTAATTACCATTGGGATCCAAAAATGATTGCCAACCAGTGGCAGTCAGAGTCTTCTTCTTCGTAGTACGACCCCAACTATTACTATGGATATCAGCCAAGCCAACCATGGCCATAGACCAACTTAGGCCAAAAGCCTAGGCTTGGGGGAGTACGTATTCCTCACCGACATTACATTCATGTTCACACACTCATTGCTAGATGTCGGTGCTCATACATTTTCATTGTATCATCCATGCTAGTTTATTTTACTTTTTATGCTTTCTTCTTGTGTGTTTAATAAACCTTAAGAAAAACAAAAAAATTAGTCGTAGCTTTTAATTAGTTTACTTTCCATGCTTGTAGTAGTAATTAAAAAGAAAACCCAAAAAGATTTCTTGTTCTTCTTTTTGCTTGTTGGGAGCTTTCCCGTGTAAATAGTTTTATTTCTTTCCTTTTCTTTGGGGGTCGATAGGAGAAGACCATAATTAAATTGTTGAAGTGGCTCTTATATGCATTATTGTTGATCTGACAAAAGAGCCCATATTGCCTTGTCTTCTCCTGTTTATTGAATGCTTGCAGATTCCAGCTTAGTCCAATGCACGTGCACTATTATTATTATCCACATCGTTCGGTCGTGCAAGTGAAAGGCAATAATGATGATTATATGATGAACTTATTGAGATGAGAAAAGCTGGTATGAACTCGACCTCTCTTGTTTTTGTAAATATGATTAGTTCATCGTTCCTGATTCAGCCTATTATGAATAAACATGTTTGCAATGACAACTAGAGATCATAGTTTCTTGTGCCATGCTTGATTAGCTAGGAGCTTATAATGGTTTACCTTGCGTGCCAAGATGATATTAAAATGGGTGTGATGTGGTATGATAGGGTGGTATTCTCCTCTGAATGATTTAAGTGACTTGACTTGGCGCATGTTCACGCATGTAGTTGAAACAAAATCAACATAGCCTTCATGATATTTATGTTCATGGTGGATTATATCCTACTCATGCTTGCATTCGGTGTTGATTAATTTTAATGCATGTTCATGAATGTTGTCGCTCTCTAGCTGGTCGCTTCCCAGTCTTTTGCTAGCCTTCACCTGTACTAAGAGGGAATACTGCTTGTGCATCCAACTCCATAAACCCCAAAGTTATTCCATACGAGTCCACAATGTTGGGGATATCGCTTATCGGGAACTTATCGGTCGACCCATGATAAGGGGTAAATCGGCCAGTTTATCGGCATATCGGCCGATTTATCGCCATATCGCTTGATTTATCGGCCCATTTATCATATCGGTCAGACAACGGTAAGCGATAAATTGGTCGATTTATCAGAATATCGGAAGATATCTTGAACAGTGCGAGTCCACCATACCTACCTATATACGGTATCTACCTGTCGTTCCAAGTAAATTTGTATGTGCCAAACTCTAAACCTTCAAATAAATATTCTGTCTTGTATGCTCGAATAGCTCATGTATCAACTGGGCTGTCCATATCTTCCATGTTAGGCGAGTTATTCTCAAGAGGAGTGGACTCCGCTCCTCACTCACGAGAAAATGTCTGGTCACCGGGATGCCCAGTCCCATGCTTTATGCAAACTAAATCAAAATAATTGCAAACAAAATTCACCCTGGGACTCTTGTTAGTTGGAGGCACTCGTTGTTTCGAGCAAGCCATGGATCGATGCTTGTTGGTGGGGGGGGAGTATAAACTTTACCATTTTGTTTGGGAACCGCCTATAATGTGTGTAGCATGGAAGATATTGCCATCTCTTGGTTGTTATGTTGACAATAAAAGTATACCGCTCAAAATATTATTCATCTCTATTTCAAAACCGAGCTCTGGCACCTCTACAAATCCCTGCTTCCCTCTGCGAAGGGCCTATCTATTTACTTTCATGTTGAGTCATCATCTTCTTATTAAAAAGCACCAGTTGGAGAGCACTGCCGTCATTTGCATTCATTACTGTTAGTTTATGATGTCTACTACACAACCTTCTTCTTGTAGACGTTGTTGGGCCTCCAAGTGTAGAGGTTTGTAGGACAGTAGAAAATGTCCCTCAAGTGGATGTCCTAAGGTTTATCAATCCGTAGGAGGCGTAGCATGAAGATGGTCTCTCTCAAGCGACCCTGCAACCAAATAACAAAGAGTCTCTTGTGTCCCCAACACACCCAATACAATGGTAGATTGTATAGGTGCACTAGTTCGGCGAAGAGATGGTGATACAAGTGGTATATGGATGATAGATATGGGTATTTGTAATCTAAAAATATAAAAACAGCAAGGTAACTAATGATAAAACTGAGCACAAACGGTATTGCAATGCGTTGAAACAAGGCCTAGGGTCCATACTTTCACTAGTGCAAGTTCTCTCAACAATAATAACATAATTGGATCACATAACTATCCCTCAACATGCAACAAAGAATCACTCCAAAGTCACTAATAGCGGAGAACAAACGAAGAGATTATGGTAGGGTACGATACCACCTCAAAGTTATTCTTTCCAATCAATCCGTTGGGCTATTCCTATAAGTGTCACAAACAGCCCTAGAGTTCGTACTAGAATAACACCTTAAGACACAAATCAATCAAAACCCTAATGTCACCTAGATACTCCAATGTTACCTCAAGTATCCGCGGGTATGATTATACGATATGCATCACACAATCTCAGATTCATCTACTCAACCAACACAAAGTACTTCAAAGAGTGCCCCAAAGATTCTACAGGAGAGTCAAGATGAAAACGTGTGGCAACCCCTATGCATAGGTTCATGGGCGGAACCCGCAAGTTGATCACCAAAACATACATCAAGTGGATCAATAGAATACCCCATTGTCACTACGGGTATCCCACGCAAGACATACATCAAGTGTTCTCAAATCCTTAAAAGACTCAATCAGATAAGATAACTTCAAAGGGAAAACTCAATCCATTACAAGAGAGTAGAGGGGGAGAAACATCATAAGGTCCAACTATAATAGCAAAGCTCGCGATACATCAAGATCGTACCACCTCAAGAACAAGAGAGAGAGAGATCAAACACATAGCTACTGGTACATACCCTCAGCCCCGAGGGAGAACTACTCCCTCCTCGTCATGGAGAGCATCGGGACGATGAAGATGGCCACCGGAGAGGGATTTCCCCCTCCGGCAGGGTGCCGGAACGGCTCTAGATTGGTTTTCGGTGGCTACGGAGGCTTCTGGCGGCGGAACTCCCGATCTATTGTGCTCCCCGATCGTTTTAGGGTATATGGAGATATATAGGTGGAAGAAGTACGTCAGGGGAGCCACGAGGCTGGAGGGCGCGCCCAGGGGGTGGGCGCGCCCCTCTGCCTCGTGGCTTCCTTGTTGCTTCCCTTACGTGGACTCCAAGTTTCTCGGGTTGCTTTCCTTCCAAAAATAAGTTCTGTGAAGTTTCAGGTCAATTGGACTCCGTTTGATTTTCCTTTTCTGCGATACTCTAAAACAAGGAAAAACAAAAACTGGCATGGGGCTCTGGGTTAATAGGTTAGTCCCAAAAAATCATATAAAATAGCATATAAAGTCATATAAAACATCCAAGGTTGATAATATAATAGCATGGAACAATCAAAAATTATAGATACGTTGGAGACGTATCAGCATCCCCAAGCTTAATTCTTGCTCGTCCTCGAGTAGGTAAATGATAAAAACAGAATTTTTGACGTGGAATGCTACCTAACATATTTCTCTAAGTAATTCTTCTTTATTTTGGCATAAATGTTCAGATCCATAAGATTCAAGACAAAAGTTTAATATTGACATAGAAACAATAATACTTCAAGCATACTGACTAAGCAATCATGTCTTCTCAAAATAACATGGCCAAAGAAAGTTCATCCCTACAAAATCATATAGTTTGGTCATGCTTCATTTTCGTCACACAAGAATGCTCTCATCATGCACAACCCCGATGACAAGCCAAGCAATTGTTTCATACTTTAGTAATCTCAAACTCATAAACCTTCACGCAATACATGAGCGCGAGCCATGGACATAACACTATGGGTGGAATAGAATATAATGAGGGGGTTATGTGGAGAAGACAAAAAGGAGAAAGTCTCACATCGACGCGACTAATCAATGGGCTAGGGAGATGCCCATAAATTGATGTCAATGCAAGGAGTAGGGATTGCCATGCAACGGATGCACTAGAGCTATAAATGTATGAAAGCTCAAAAAGAAGCTAAGTGGGTGTGCATCCAACTTGCTTGCTCACGAAGACCTAGGGCACTTGAGGAGGCCCATTGTTGGAATATACAAGCCAAGTTCTATAATGAAAAATTCCAACTAGTATATGAAAGTGACAAAACAAGAGACTCTCTATCATGAGGATTATGGTGCTACTTTGAAGCACAAGTGTGGCAAAGGATAGTAGCATTGTCCCTTCTCTCTTTTTCTCTCATTTTTTGGGCCTTCTCCTTTTTTATGGCCTTTCTCTTCTTCTTTTTTTGGGCCTTCTCTTTTTATGGCCTTTTTTTTTTGCTCTCTGGGGACAATGCTCTAGAAAATGATGATCATCACACTTCTATTTATTTACAACTCAATGATTACAACTCGATACTAGAACAAAGTATGACTCTATATGAATGCCTCCGGCGGTGTACCAGGATTGTGATGAATCAAGAGTGACATGCATGAAAAATTATGAACGGTGGCTTTGCCACAAATACGATGTCAACTACATGATCATGCAAAGCAATATGACAATGATGATGCGTGTCATAATAAACGGAACAGTGGAAAGTTGCATGGCAATATATCTCAGAATGGCTATGGAAATGCCATAATAGGTAGGTATGGTGGCCGTTTTGAGGAAGATATAAGGAGGTTTATGTGTGAAAGAGTGTATCATATCACGGGGTTTGGATGCACCGGCGAAGTTTGCACCAACTCTCAATGTGAGAAAGAGCAATGCACGGTACCGAAGAGGGTAGCAATGATGGAAGGGTAAGATTGCGTATAATCCATGGACTCAACATTAGTCATAAAGAACTCACATGCTTATAGCAAAAATCTACAAGTCATCAAAAACCAAGCACTACGCGCATGCTCCTAGGGGGATTAATTGGTAGGAAAAGACCATCGCTCGTCCCCGATCGCCACTCATAAGGAAGACAATCAAATAACACCTCATGTTTCGGATTTGTTACATAACGTTTACCATACGTGCATGATACGGGACTTGCAAACTTCAACACAAGAATTTCTCAAATTCACAACTACTCAACTAGCACGACTTTGATATTATTACCTCCATATCTCAAAACAATCATCAAGCATCAAACTTCTCTTAGTATTCAATGCACTTATATGAAAGTTTTTATTATATCCCTCTTGGATGCCCATCATATTAGGACTAGTTTCATAACCAAAGAAAACTACCATGCTGTTCTAAAGACTCTCAAAATAATATAAGTGAAGCATGAGAGATCAATTATTTCTTCAAAATAAAACCACCAGCGTGCTCTAAAAAGATATAAGTGAAGCACTAGAGCAATGACAAACTACTCCAAAAGATATAAGTGAAGATCAATGAGTAGTCGAATAATTATGCAACTATGTGAAGACTCTCTAACATTTAATAATTTCAGATCTTGGTATTTTATTCAAACATCAAGGAAAACTAAAAAAATAAAATGACGCTCCAATCAAAACACATATCATGTGGTAAATAAAAATATAGCTACAAGTAAAGTTACCGATGAACGAAGACGAAAGAGGGAATGCCTTCCGGGGCATCCCCAAGCTTAGGCTTTTGGTTGTCCTTGAATATTACCTTGGGGGTGCCTTGGGCATCCCCAAGCTTAGGCTCTTGCCACTCCTTATTCCATAGTCCATCTAATCTTTACCCAAAACTTGAAAACTTCACAACACAAAACTTAACAGAAAACTCGTAAGCTCCGTTAGCTAAAGAAAAGAAAACACCACTTAAAGGTACTGTAATGAACTCATTATTTATTTATATTGGTGTTAACCTACTGTATTACAACTTCTCTATGGTTTATAAACTATTTTACTAGCCATAGATTCATCAAAATAAGCAAACAACACATGAAAAGCAGAATCTGTGAAAAACAGAATAGTCCGTAGTAATCTGTAGCTAACGCAAACTTCTGGAACCCCAAAAATTCTAAAATAAATTGCTGGACGTGAGTAATTTGTTTATTAATCATCTTCAAAAAGAATTAACTAAATAGTACTCTCCAGTAAAATATGGCAGCAATTATCATGAGCACTAAAGCTTCTGTTTTTTACAGCAAGATCAACAAGACTTTCCCCAAGTCTTCCCAACGGTTCTACTTGGCACAAACACTAATTAAACACATAAAAACACATCTAAACAGAGGATAGATGAATTATTTATTACTAAACAGAATCAAAAAGCAAGGAACAAAAATAAAATTGGGTTGCCACCCAACAAGCGCTATCGTTTAACGCCCCTAGCTAGGCATGATGATTTCAACGATGCTCACATAAAAGATAAGAATTGAAATATAAAGAGAGCATCATGAAGAATATGACTAGCACATTTAAGTATAACATACTTCCTATGCATAGGGTTTTTGTGAGCAAACAACTTATGGGAAGAAGAATGAACTTGCATAGGAAGGTAAAACAAGCATAACTTCAAAACTTTAAGCACATGGAGAGGAAACTTGATATTATTGCAATTCATACAAGCATATATTCCTCCCTCATAATGATTTTTAGTAGCATCATGAATGAATTCAACAATATAACCTGCACCTAGAGAATTCTTTTCATGATTTACAAGGATAGAATTATTATTACTCTCCACATAAGCAAACTTCTTCTCATGAATAGTAGTGGGACCAAACTCAACAAAATAACTATCATGGGATTGAAAATTGAAATAAAGATGACAAGTTTCATTGTTATCATTACTCTTTAAAGCATACGTGTCATCACAATAATCATCATAGATAGGAGGCATGCTTTCATCATAATAAATTTGGACATTAAAACTTGGGAGACTACAAATATCATCTTCATTAAACATATCTTCCCCAAGCTTGTGGCTTTGCATTAATTGCAGTAAATATATTCTCAAAAACATCATCTTCATAAAACATAGCATCCCCAAGCTTGGGCCTTTTCATATCATAAGCATCATGGATATTCAAGGAATTCATACTAACAACATTGCAATCATGCTCATCATTCAAATATTTAGTGCCAAAAATTTTAATGCATTCTTCTTCTAACACTTTGGCACAATTTTTCTTTCCATCATACTCATGAAAGATATTAAAAAGACGAAGCATATGAGGCAAACACTACAAAAAAAGACACATCCATGACATTTTGGGCCGAACGAAAAAAAATTGTCATACATATGACACTTCTATGACGATAATTGTGACAAAACCCGGTATCATCATAGATGTGGTGGGATCCTACTTCTATGAAAAAAACTCATGACAGAACATGGGCTTTTCGCCCTGGGTGGGCCGGAGACGCAGCTGCATGACATTCTTTGGGCCATCCATGACGGAAAAAAACCATGGTAGAAGCGAGGGGGAGGAAAATTTCGGGGAGTTCCCAGTTACGGTGGGAGGTCGGAGGCCGAGCGATGTGTGTTTCTCTCGTACACATACGCACGTGTGTGCAAGGTGTTGGCTCTAACTGAACCCGAGCGATTGCACTGCAGGCTACAAGTTACTGAACCCGAGCGATCGATCGATGGTTGTTAACTGAACCCGATCGAGCGATTCCTTCGCTACTGCTGCTAACTGGAGTCGATCGATGCTGCCTCTAGGATGAACAGTGAGTGTTGCAGGGGGGTTGGATGAACAGTGAGCGGTGGCGTTGCCTCTGGATGAACAGGACCCCGTGGTGTGGTGGAGGGCTGGATGAACAGTAGACGGTGGAGGGGTGCCCGTGGAGGGGTGGTTGAACAGGACCCCGTGGCGTGGAGGGCTGTATGAATAGTAGACGGCAGAGGGGTGGTTGAACAATAGCCGGTGGAGTAGCGCGCGGTGGAGGCTGGATCAATAGGAGCCCGTGGAGGCTGGAGGAGGTCGACGGTAGCCCATGGAGGCTGGAGGAGGTCGACGGTGGAGATGAACAGTATCCCGTGGTGTCCCGTTTTGTGGTATGCCACACCCCTCCCGATGAACAGGACCCCCGTTTTGACCGTAGCGCTCCAACACAAGTCCGTTTCATCCGTTTTGCAGTACGCCACACCCCTCCCGATCGACAGGACCCCCGTTTCGACCGTAGGAGGTCGGTTTCCTCCGTTTTGCGGTGCGCCAGACCCCTCCCGATCAACAGGACCCCGTTCCGAACGTAGGAGGTCCGTTTCCTCCATTGTGTGGTACGCCAGGCCTCGTTTCCATCGCCTGTTCCGTCCAAGCCCTCCCGATGAACACGACCACGCATTCCGTTCCGACCCAGCCGGTTGGCTCCCACGCGTTCTGTTGCCTTCCCATGAACACGACGCATTCCGTTGCCTCCCCATGAACACGACGCATTCCGTTGCCTCCCCATGAACACGACGACGACGCTGTTTCTCCGTTCCGACCCAGCCATGTACACGATCCCTGGCCGTACGTATGCGCGAGTAGGCGTTCCAGACCCTGCCCGTATGTACGTATGTGGCCGTATTTTATTTCTTGCACCCTGGCTGCTGTACGTGCGTGTACATGTTACGTGCGCACCTCTACTTCGACACGTACGCGCCTCTACTATGACACGTGCGCGCCTCTACATCGACCAGTATATATGTACGTACACGTTCGCGACCAAAATGACAACGCTACGTACGCTTCGACCAGGTGGGTCCCGACTGTCAGGCACTTCTTTGCCTGCGAAGATGTAGCTGGTGGGTCCCAGCAGTCAGGGGGGTGAATAATTTTTTTGCCCGGACGCACTTCCTTGTGTGCGAAGATGTAGCTGGTGGGTCCCAGCAGTCAGGGGCTAACATTTTTTCCCGCGAAATACGGTGGTCGTCCGGTGGGTCCCCGCTGTCAGGTGGAGGAATAATTATTTTTCACATAATAAGGAGGCGCTTCCTTGCTGCGGCCGTGGACCCAGCTGTCAGCCTCTCCACGTACAGTCCACGTCCGATGGAAGCCGTTCCTTGACCACGTTGACCACGCCGCGCCAAGAGCACCAGGACGGTGGACGACGGCGAGGGCTAGGAAGGGGACGACGCGGAGCCGGGGAAGACACGGCAGTGGATGCCCTCGCGTAGAGGAGTACGAGGTTCACTGGTTCGCTGCGGTGTGAGGCTGCCGTCGCCGCAGAATAACAGGGGGTGTGGGTGAGTAGAGGGATGGCCTGGCCAGCGGTGGGAGTAGTAGGGGGTGGTGAGGCCTCCGCCGCATCGCAGCCGGCCATGGGAGGCAGCAGCACGAGGCACGACCGGCGCTGGTTTGGGCGGCTGGAGCAAGAAGACCAGAGGTTGAAGAAGCACTACGGCCGTTGGATGGCCATCGTACAGTCACTGGAGCTAGAATCGTGCATATTGACTAAGTTGACAAAGCCCTCCGTCCCCGTCAACTTAGTAGGACCACAAGTCAGCCTGCCACTATACTGGGTCCCAGCTAACAGGGGGAGTATTCATTTTTATGTGCGTAATAAGGAGGCACTTCCTTGCATGCGAAGATATAGCTGGTGGGTCCGAGCTGTCAGCGGGGGTAATGTTTTTTATTTGCGAAATACAGAGGCCCTTTCGATGGGTCCCTGATGTGAGGTGGAGGAATCATTATTTTGCGTGTAATAAGGAGGCATTTCCTTGCGTGCGGCCATGGACCCAGTTGTCGGCCTCTCCACGTACAGTCCACTTCAGATGCATGTCGGTCGTTGACCACGTTGACCAGGCCGCGCCGAGAGCACCAGGGCGGTGGACGACGGCGAGGCCTAGGAAGGGAACAACACGGAGGCAGGGAAGACTCGGCAGTTGTTTCCCACATGGAGGGGAGTACGACTGTACGAGGGTTTACTGGTTCGTCTGCCGTCGCCGGAGAATAACAGCAGGTGTGGGTGAGTAGAGGGATGGCTAGGCCAGCGATGGGAGTACGGTGGGGCGGTGAGGCCTGCACGGCAGCAGAGCCGGCCGCGAGGAGGAGGGAGCAGGCAGTCCTACCGGTGCTTGTTTGAGCGGCTGGAACAGGAAGAGCAGAGATTGAAGAAGCATGACGGCCGTTGGATGGCCATCCAAGAGTCACTCCTTGTGCGTCAACCTTTTTTTAGGAAAGCCTCAAATCTGTGGAAAACAGCATACAACCCATCTGCCATTATTTCTAATAATTTACAACCCATTTGCTAATTCTTAAGGTTTTTTTTGGAGCCCATATTCTTTTTGTTAGCATTACATCCCATATTGTGGACACAGTTAAAAAATTATACGAAATTTTGCATATTTCGGTGCGGTCCGAAATGTTTTTAATCCCAAAATTTCGACTCACATTCAAACTGATTTTAAAAATAAATGTATATCAATATAAAATCCAACAAATTCTCCACGCATAAAAATTAATGTAATTTAAAATCTCGAAATGAAAAAAGATATTTGAAACTAATTGCCAGTTTGATGTGTTTTAAAAATGTACATCCCATTTCTCATTACTGATAGGCCATTTTCTCGGCCAGCCGAATGAAGCTCTCCTCGTCATGAAAGATTTGCAGCCCAACAGGCCTGACAAAGCGACTTACTTGGCAAATCACAAAAAAACTGGGCTGTGGCCGTGAACCCAGTTGTCAGTCCATTTGTTTTTTAGTCCATTTGGTGGGTTGGGTGAAACAATGATGTAGCACCTATGCAGCCCGTTTAAATCCCATTTGCATTTTTCTCGAAATCCGCGGACTTGCTGGGCTGGGTGAAAATATCATGTTGGGCTAGAAGGGGAAAGTACTGGGAGAAAACTCAGTTTACATCGAAAAAGGAAGTGGGAGAAAATTCAGAGACCTGTTGGGTCCACCTGAGGAGGGAAATATGTTGGGAGGAAGGAGATTCAAAGCACGGCAGCTACGGCAGCAGAGTGAACTAGTTTTTTTTACGGACAAGTGAACTAGTTTACATACATAAGCAAATAGCCACTAAAAAAAGCAATCAGGTTAATGGGTTCTTAAAAGAAATATTTTGGACAAAACAGATAATTACGACACATAAGCTAATGCATGAAACACTCAGATGATAAAGGTGCTTATAAACAGATAAAGTACAACATCTAGACCTTCCTGGCACGCTTGATCATGATGTTGCGGCTATCCGTGTACTCGTCGGTTACGGGAAGCAGACACGCCCTCATGTCCAAGATCTGCCTGTACATGTCGTAGCATGCGTGTGCGTCCTTGGCCGCATAGGTTATGTAGGCTAGATTCAGAGGTACCTCCCACGTGTTCAGGTCGTCTTCTTTCATGTTGGCGTATCAGGGGTCGATGATGGTCTCAGCGAGGTCAACCACGGAGTCCTTCTCCTGCCCGTTGCTGATGATCTTGTATTGCTTCTAGATGTCGACAAGCTTGTTGCACAGATGGCCGAATCGTCGCATTCTTCCTTCTCTCCACCGTAGCGAAGGTGCAGTCGGCGCTGCCGATGAAACGGCTGAATGCTCCAGAACCTGGTGCAGCCATAGGACTGAGGCGAGGCAGAGCTTCACCAAGTCAGTATCGTTGGTGTACATCATATTCAACTTGGTGCAGCCATAGGACTGAACGGCGAACTCAAAGGGGAACTCCTTGCTGAAGTCCATTTCTGTCATGACCGGTTTTCCGGGTTTTAAATTCCAGAAAATGGCCGTTGTACTCACCAGCCCCAGGATAACTGTTAGCTGATGAGGCACCAACTTGATACAAAAATTCCAAGTAAAAATACAAAATATGAAGTACAAGACCATTCTGGCCTGTGAGTACATCAAATGGTTTCTAGTGGTTGAGGGCGGAAGCGGTTTGTGGATCACCATGGTCTATGGGACTCCATTTCCCACAGGAACAGCTGACCAGGTTAACTCCTATTCTTCGCGAGGCTGCTATCACCGTTGCTTAGGTCCTGAGGCTGTCATCGTCACGCTCCTCTCCAAGCAAGCAATCTGGCCAAGACAATAGCCAGGGACAAGCCAGTGAGTACTTTGAATGTACTCGCAAACATTAAGAACACAGGTATAATATAATTGATAATCATGCACTGAAAAATTCCATGATCACATCATCAGTCATAAATAAAACATCCTATATGCATGCAAGCAGGTTATTTTCATGCAACATGAATAAGCAGTAATAGAGTGGAAATAAAATGCTGCAGTCGGGCGTCTGAGCGACACCACAAAAAGGGCTTTAAAAGAAATGCCACAGTCGGGCGTCTGAGCGACACCACATAAAGGGCTTTAAAAGAAATGCCACAGTCGGGCGTCTGAGCGACACCACATAAAGTGCTTTGAAAGAATGCCACAGTCGGGCGTCTGAGCGACACCACATAAAGGACTTATAAAAGAAATGCCACAGTCGGGCGTCTGAGCGACACCACATAAAGGGCTTATAAAAGAAATGCCACAGTCGGGCGTCTGAGCAACACCACATAAAGGGCTCATAAAATAAATGATCATAATGAATATCCAGGGGGTAGAACCATCCCAGGGATAGAAATAATGCAACGAGTTAGTCCATCACAAAATAATAATCATAACCATCATATATCACAAGTCATAATCAATATTCAGGTTAGTAGTTTCTCCTCCGAAGACCGACACTAAGACCGACACTTGACCCATCCCAGACTGTAGTCCTTAACCATGGACACGGCTATTCGAATAGGTTTAATATCTCTGTAGAGAATGTACTCTTTACCCACGAGTAACGGATTCCTTTAGTCCATCGGACTAATTCCATCTACGGTCTTTTAATTGAAACACACCTGACTTGCACACACCAGCTTTTACTCGTGTCTGGAATCACCCATGACACCTGTTAAGCAAAACTCTAAGTGGGGAGGCTACAACCTCGCGTAGCATGGGATCAAATTTCTATCGCACGCTCTAAGGGGTGCCCCCCTCTCGGTCCCAACCGGATACACCCATGCCCCCGGACCAGGTGGCATGCCTACCGGCTACAACCGGTATCTTCCACCATGGCCTCTCTGTACGGTGTGTGCCAAGACAAGGGTTAACAACTTACTGAACCATACCCCACCTACGATAGGGACCAGTGGCAGTACGGAACAAGTATGGGGGTTACCGGAACAAGACTCGATCTATGGCCGACTCAGGAGGCTTATGAGTTCCCTGCATGACATGTATAACAAATATATTTCAACCAACAGAATCACCACCCATTATACCTTACTATGCCATACCGGACATAACCATCCCGATGGAGACCGGCGACAAGCTCACGCCTACCCAAGGCAGAGGCTTTCCCGGGTTCCTTTACGGCATGCATGCAAGGCACATGAGGATGATTACCATCTCATGTATATATTATTTCCAACAGCAAGGAAATCAGTAGTATGCATCCAAGCAAATGACCATATCACATGAAATAACAAGTTCTCCGAAATAAGGTGGTGTTATAAACGTGTCAACTAACACACCAAAAATATTATGCCGGGGTTCAGAATGCTTGCCTTCATGGTGTGGAAAGGCAGGGTGCACTCCAAATCTTTTGAAAGCTTTCTTCTCTTCGAAAATCCTCGAAAATCCTATTTTCAAAAATATGCAAATAACACATATTTCAAAAACAGTGCAAAAAAATTGTTTGGAAAATTTTCAAATAAATCTTAAAATAAACTAGACAATATTTGAGAGATGTAGGAAAAAGAATTAATTCATTTGGAGTTATATTTAAAAAGTTATAGGCAGTCAAAGTTGTGGTCAAAATCTGTTATTTAAAATAAAACAGAAAAGAAAACGTTTCAGCCACGAATACGCTTTCTAAGTAGGGGTTACGTACTTGGGGTTTTACGCTTTCACTTAACACGCGTGGCGGCGGGTGGGTCACTGACAGTGGGTCCAGGGGGCCCACTGGTCAGGTTTGACTAGTCCTCTCCCTCCTCTTCCTCTGTCCCGAGCGGAGGCGGAACTCCGACGACGCTCGCCGGCGAACGGCGGCACCGTTCGAGACACCGAGGGTGGGGATGGATCCGCGGTTCAAGGGCGGTCCTTTCGGTAGTCGTAGGGTCGGCGGGGACGGGGTGAGCTGCCGGCGGCGAGCTTCGCGGCGGAGGATGCTTCGGGGGCAAAGTGAACTTTCGCCCGCGACTAGTCCCGAGCAAAATTGAGTGGGGTTTTGGACTCATGGGAGGGAGAGGGAGTTCCTGGTGAAGAGAGTGGAGAGGGGGAGGTCCTGGTGGCGCCGGAACGGCCGGGGAAGTGGCGGCGGCAGAAGTTGCTGGAGAGGAAGAAGATGACTCCTCGAGTCGATCCATTGCAACGGGAGGGTCAGTAAGGGAATGAGAGAGGTTGCCTGAGGCCTAGACGAGCTCGGGGGTACTATATATAGCGCATCCATGGCGGTTCCGTGGTCGAGGATAAGGTCGCCGGCGAACCGACGTTCTGTAGCTTGCAGGGCGACGTGGCGGTGGCTGGTCGGCTCCAGGAGCTACCGACGAACGCTCCATTGTCCATGGAGGCGAGCTGGCGCGCTGTGGTGGTCGGGGCGGTGCTGCCTATGGCGGTGGCGGATGCGGCCGCGGGCATGCCGCCAAGCGAGCTCTTGTGGCGGCGCTGTAGGGCGCCAGGGGGCTGTCGGGGCCTTTGGCGTGACGCGGCGAGAGGGAGAGGATCAGGATGAGCTCGGGGAAGCTTATCCAGGGGCGTGCTGGCTCGGGCGCGAGCACGTGCAAAACGCTTGCTCTGCTCGCGCTCCGGGCGTGCACGGCATTCGTTCGACGAAATGCCAGGGCGACCAAAACTGCTAGACGGCTAATGCAAATCCACAGGCCTAGGTTAGAGACCGTTAGTAAGCCACTAGACAACTTGGTTAGTACAGGTGGAAAAGTTCACAACACAAACTTACAAACATGCCAAATCTGTTCATGCCCACAGGGTGTTTGTCAAAATGCCAGAGGCATCTAGGCAGGTCTTGGAGTGGCCAAAAATTCCAGATGGTGGTCTCTTTAGATGAATAAGAGGGTGGTGAGGTTAGTTTGTGAAAAGCACAAACTTGTTAGTGCAAGTTTTGCAAAACTACAATTCTGGACAGGAGATAAATGGCATTATTTCATATACCAAAATTGATCCAATGGGTGCATGCTCCTGGACTTAGGGGTTTGGTAGGGCTGTCTACAAGTAGGAGAAGGCACAAGGTTACTGGAGCAAAAATAAATAGGATTGCAGAAGAAATCACAAGGCTGGACCAGAATGGAAAAGAGGTTGATTCACTCAAAATTTTCAAAGAACAGCACTAGGTTTTTGCATAATGTTGAATCATATGCTACTACCAACATCCCATAATTTTGGTGGAGGCCAAAAAGAATATTTAAATGGGTTGTAGTGCAAAATTGCACTCTGGACCAGAGAAGAAAAATTGATGCAGAGCTCAAAATATTACATGAATAAAAGATATTTTTGTAAAAGTGATTTAGAAACATCACATGACATCTCCAAATTTTGGTGGGATTTTTGAATAAATTTTAAAGGGGTTGTAGTTCAAATATGGCCACATAACCTGAAAAACCATTTTTCAATAAAATGAAGATCAAGCAAATTAATTAGGTAATTAGTTCTACTAATGAAAGAGAAGTTTTTCTTGAGAGGTTTAAACAAGTCCAAAAACATATTTGAAAAGTTTTCATTTTGGGGAAAAACTCCATAATACAAGGGAGATAAAGGTTCAAAAATAAAAAGGGAGCCCAGAAAATAAAAGTTTTAATTTCCTGGCAAAATAATTAATAAAACAAGGTCAAAAATTTGGGGTGTCACAATGGGTGTCACAATTTCCAGCAGGCTCACCCCTCGGATCGCCATTGGAGTCTCTTCGAGTGAACGAGTGTGTAGGCGGCGTCAGCAGTTTGTTTTTCATCTCTTGGGGAACTGGATTCAACAGTAAGCTGAGTGTGTAGAGGCGACAGCAGTTACTACCCCTCCCTCGTCCGCTGCACGCCCGGCAGAAGATGCACCCTCGACCACACGTCGGTTCACGAGTGGGTCTGTATTGGTACTGTAATAACAGGAGTTATTAGTCACTTTACTTAAATTTAATTAGCCTTAATAGAAATTTATATTAAAACAAGCAATGCATTGTCTCGTTCTATCAGTGCCACAAGATCAACATGCACAACAATTAGAATTATTATTCTCAAGACGCACATGATCAGCACATTTGTCGCACTTTCACAAAGATAATACTACCAAGTTTGAACTGTTTGTTATGGTTGTTGTCCTCTGCATCATCATGTCGTGTTTCCCAGCTTGCAAGATTCAGAACCAACAAAATAAGATCCAAATAATAAGTACAACAAAGATGCCTACACATCTCATTGATTCCCAGCTTGCAAGATTCAGAACCAACAAATAAGATCTAAATAATAAGTACAACAAAGATGCCTACACATCTCATTGATTCCCAGCTTGCAAGATTCAGAACCAACAAATAAGATTCAAATAATAAGTACAACAAAGATGCCTACACATCTCACTGATTCCTAGCTTGCAAGATTCAGAACCAACCCATTAGAGCCTTTTGATAAAGTGAATATCGGGATTACATCCATCTTGGCTAGCCATGTCATACAATCGAAGAACTTGGCGAATGCTCTTGACTGTCACAACATCTGTAGTTGAGTATTCCTGTTTGCACAGCATGTTTGCACAGTACAAACAAGGAGACAGGAGATCATGATTTTGCTTTAATAGCGGCCTCCTTGAACTCAACCTCCAGCTCTACTTGGATGAGGTCTGCCTGGACTTCCATGATTCAATTCATGCGCCTTTTTCTGCAGTTCACCTGAAATGAAGCAAAGATTGCATCATTCAGCTAGCAAGAAGTACTTGCTCTTGTGAGATGGCAGGTTCTTCTTTAGTAGTTGCACTAAAATTGAGGAACATTAAGGTTGGTTGTCCGGCTCATGTAAGGTGCAACTATAATTTTCTTATCCTTTTGTGCAGTTCCACTAAAATAAAGTGCCATTGTGGTGACAGTGACGGCTCCATCTTGCAAAGGCTAATAAAATGTTGCACGAGATTACCAGCAGAACTTGACGGAGATTTTGGAAACTCCAATCACCATTTTGTGTAGTTCCACCAAAATTGAGAGATATTGCCCACGTGACATTTTAGTTCAACTACACAAGACACTCATTCCAGAAAAAAGTGTTTTGTGCGGTTCACCAAAAGGTCACAATAGCAACAAGGTGAAATGGATATCCCTATCTGCACAAAAAGATAGAAAGTAAACAGTTGCTGGTCAATAAGAATATAGGAAACATATACAAAATGAAAAGAAGCATCTTAATTATGTTCATGGCAATCACGCAAGGACAGTAGAAATTTTAAAACGTCAGCAATGCTTCATGTTAGCAGAAGCATTACGATCAACAATGAGATTCCTTAAATATGGGATTACTTTAATGGTGGCATTGCTTGTTTACCAGACATAGTAAATCAACAGTAGCTAAAGAGTTGGTTTAAGGGCATGGGACCGTGGGGACACCAGGACACTCAGCAGCGTAAAGGAACAACTTACTTATCATACTGGGGAAAACAGCAGGAGTGCCATTGTACTATGTGAGGGCAGCAAATCTAATCCTGGAGACCTTGTACTATGTGAGGGCAGCAAATCTAATCCGGGAGACCTTTTACTATGTGAGGGCAGCAAATATAATCCTGGAGACATTTTACTATGTGAGGGCAGCAAATCTAATCCTAAGACCTTTTACTATGTGAGGGCAGCAAATCTAATCCTGGAGACCTTTTACTATGTGTTGGTAGCAAATCTAATCCTGGACATACTCTGTTGACTTGTCCACCAGCCGCCACTTTCTATCCTTTTTTCAACCAATAATAGATCTGTTCCTTATCTAGTTTGTACTGTGTTTTCTCATTATTCCCCTTTTCAACCAAGAGACCGGTTGGGTATCCGGTCTCTACTACTTTCACCATATTATTTCCTCTTTGAATCAAGTCCTAGATTAATGCTACAACTTTCCCCCCTTTCTTCGTTGTTTGAACAAAGCCCTAGATTCGAATGCATGAAGTAGCTTTACCTCTGATAATACTAAAAATTTAGGTGGCTTTGGAAGAGCTGATGGGAGTAGAAAAATATGCACATGCAGACACGTGGGGAGCTGGGGCAGTAGAGCAAGGCCGCTTTCAAAGAACTTATACCTGAGGGTCGCCGGGCTGTCGGTGGCGGCAGGTCGGATCTGCGGACAATACGGCAGGGTGGAAGATTAGTCGGAGGACCTCCCGAGCTGGCCATGTGTCGGAGAGAATGGCACGGGCAGAGGATCGAGCCCCTCTGACAACTGTGGGTTTCCTCCCTCGGTGCCGATGACTGCGTGAAGGATGCACCTTTTATTCATCTACACACACCGGCCGAAGGGATCCGGCTGGATCTGTGACCAGCGGTGAGCAGAGAGAAAATGTCGCTACCGCTGTCTTGTTTATATCTGGAGAGGATAAGAGAATGAAGAGAGCAACCCTAGTAAAGGAAGCGCTCAGGCCCCTGCGTCCATATATAGTGGAGTGATTATCTTTTTTCTCTCCACAACAAGCGTTTCAATTTGTGTACGTGACATTAAAGAAAAGAAACTCTCTATTTAAGGTGACTACTGTACGACTCCTACTTACTACTACTAGTAGTACTACAGTATTGTTCACTTGTGTTCCCCGCCCCTCCATTCATTGAACAACCCCACGGGTGAATAAACATACAGTAAGTACTGTATTTATATAGAACGAACAAGCTCGAACTATTTTCGCGTAGTTAAAAGTTGAGGGCGGGGCTTTTCCCGGGCAGTACGTGCGGCAGTTTTCGGGTAGGGCCAGAAGACTATTTTAATTTAAAAAAAATTCGAGACGGCCACATAGCATGGAGCTGACCCCAATGATTTTAAGCTTACAGGCACGGTTCACGCTATCCTAGACTACTCTACACATGAAACTGCCACACGAGCGTGCGAGTTGCGCTTGGCTCTTCGCCGCTTCGAGAAGTCGAACAATGATGGAATACCACTGCACTGGAGGAGTACTACAGTACGCTTCTGGCTATCTGACACCGATTGACCTGCTGCATGTCCACCGCATGCGGGAGGGAGAGCGGGTAG
Organism: Triticum urartu; assembly: GCF_003073215.2. NCBI lineage: Eukaryota > Viridiplantae > Streptophyta > Magnoliopsida > Poales > Poaceae > Triticum > Triticum urartu. The sequence continues at coordinate 193,057,855 of NC_053028.1, read as the reverse complement.
CAAAAGCTTCTCCTAGTCTTGCCAGCCACCACGGTCATGGGCGAGGGAGGGACGCTCCAGCCTTTGCGTGCATGACAGGTGGGTCCGACGGGTGTGTGGCCAACCTGTCATACAGCCAAAGGCAGGTGTAGTTAAGTCCGCGAGGGAGAGGATAATCAAACTTCTCATTGATGTACGAGTTGACACGACACATCAAAGCACTGCACTCGATATATTTCAATAATTTGCGTGTGTGACTCCCAGATGTAGAGGCCGGGGGTCATCATCCTCCTTTTCGAGAAAAAACAGATGCGTGTGTGAGAGGACGAGTGTGTGCGTGCACCTCTTCTCTTCCTGTATAACGTACTACTAAACTCAAAGTACAAGTTTCTGTGGGTGGCACCATGGTGCGTGCGAGAAGTCCTGAGAGATAGGTTTAATGCGTCTGAAAAAAAGACTAGCCCAGAGCTCGCCACACGGCTATTGTTTTCCTCAAAAAAATATGTTTATCAATGCACTAATTGCAATGCATGCATAAAGTACATGCATTGGTCAATTTTCTCTTAATACTTGCATGCAATGATTTAATGCACATTGGAATCTGAACATGTGTTGGGGAACAACCAAATTGAGCCTTATAAAATGGAAAAACTAAAATTTTGAGATAAGCCCTATAAAACCGGAAAGGAGGGAGTAGAAAAAGAAGTACTCCATCCGGGAATAGTGCCGCACTTCGAAACTAGAACCGTCAATAAATTTTGAGCTTGCGTCCCGTCACATTCCAAATTACTCCATGCCATATTGAATTGCAAACCTATTCACACCGATCACAACCTAAAAGGTTTCCTACTTAGGAGCGTATTAGTACTCAGTTATAAATACTAGTATGCCAAGATGACTGCACATTCCTCCTCAACTCCTCATCGACAAAAACAAAGTCATTCAGCATCCTTCCCTTGCGTCTGCCATGGCCAGCGTGAGTTCTCGGTCGAGAGATTGCCACCAGGGAGAGGCGAGCATGGAAGCGGAAGCACGAGAGATGTCCTGCCTCGCTGCAAGAGCAGCCGACATGTCCCGCCGTGTGGAAGTAGCAGCACCGAGGTCTCGCGCGTGCCGTTGAAGCAACACGGAGGTCCCGCCGCACCGTCGATGCAGCAGACTGGTCCGGCTGCGCGCGGAAGCAGCAAAAATGTCTCGCCGCGCCACAAATGCAGCAGAGATGTCCCGCCGCGCTGCGGCGGCCTGGGAAAACTTCCCGCGGGCAGGCGAGGACTGTTACAGGCGCATGCATGCGATCGTCCATGGTTAGATGGATCAGATCTCCGGCTCGGCGAGGTTGCAGGACGACATGATAGCCTCATTTGAACAGGCTACTGGCGTCATCCAGAAACTAAGGGAGGGCAATGAGAGGCTCCAGGCCGAGTGCGACCTGCCGAGGGAGAAGATTGTCCGAAGTGCAGACCAGCAGGAGGATACCAGTGCCTTGTTGAAGAGGACCGGCGTCATCATCAAGAAACTTATGGACGAGAATGACATGCTCCGCAACGAGCGCCAAAGGCTGGTGGAGGAATCTGTGGATGTTCTCAAGCAGCATCTTGAGGACACGAATGAGCTCATCGCCGCTCGTCGTGGAGACTAGTTTTTTGGTTTCTTTTGATGTAATAATTGGTTTAGGATGTGGATTGTGTCATCGGTTGTGAAATGTTGGGTTCTAGCGCGGATGTTTGGCCTTTGTTGGCCTCTTGGGATGTTGCGATTTCAATCTGGTAGTTTTTAGTCCTTCGTGTTAGGCTGGAGTTGTGCTGAACTTCCTGTGAATTGTGATGGTTTTCAGTAATGAAAATCGGAAGGGGCAAGCCCTTCTTTGATCAAAAAAGAAAAATTAATCATCCTTATATATTCATCACTCTTGCTATAAGTCGCAGTACATGCTATATAGGTCCGTTGGATCTTACATCAAGATCCGTGCTTTCAGATTTTATTTTTTTTCTCTTAAATCTCAGTCGAGTGAGACATAGCCATGCCATTAAACAGAGGCTCGGGCGCCATTAATGGAGACCTTGGGAAAGAGCTGGACGACAGATGGAGGTCAAAGGGCTCTCCTCCCGATAAGCACGCACAGGGGTCTGATCGCACGCCTCTCGTACTCAAATAGCTACCCTGCACGGCGCCTCCTAGCTAATAAAAAATGGGGACGCGTGGCAGCACGTAAATGGTACTAGTAAGTAGAACGCCCATGATTTCAATAATACTTGTGTTTCCGATTGTAACGTGACATCACTTGTTCCAAAATGACTTTGTTGATTGTTAATGTGTGCGCCTTCGCAAATCGGACTGCAAATTTACCACAGCATGTTGGTGCCATGTCATGGCACCAAGCCAAGTTTCATTTTTTTCATGCATGTTTTGGATTTACGGGAATTAAAAAACTAAGTTTCTCAATGTTTCCAACCCAGCCACGACGCCCAGAATTTTGAATTTCATTCCCATTTCTTGCATGGAACCTGGAAATTTACCCGAGGACACACATGTGATTTTTCAATCAACTTTGGTGCACTGGAACATGTGCTTGTATTTCAAATTTGAATTATGCACACAAAGGTGGCACGTTCCCTCACAGAACCACGAGCCTTCTTGAGAGAAGCTCCGATTTGCAAGAAGCTTATACCAAAATTTGTTCCTATCCGGCCAATTTTTTTACCACGGCATGGTACTACCATGACATGACACCATGCCAAGTTTCATGATTTTAAAACCAAGTTTCTCAATGTTCTCGACCGACCCACGATGCCCTGATGTCTGAATTTTATTATCATTTTTTGCATGGGACCTACTCCGTCCTTCCATCTATATAGGGCCTAATGTGTTTTTCAAGATAGCCTTTGACTATTGACAAGATTAATAGCACATGAGATGTATACTATGAAAATTATATTATTGGAAGCTCCTTTGACATACAAAATTGAAGGTATGCTTTGTGTAAGTTGCATGTCATATATTATTGCTCTAACGTTTGGTCAAAGTTCGCCTCGAAAAACACATTAGGACCTATATAGATGGAAGGAGGGAGTAGAAATTCACCCGAGGACACAAATGTGATTTTTCAACCAACTTTGGTGCACGTGAGCATGTGCTTGTAGTTCAAATTTGAATTATGCACATTAAATGACCAAAAACTCAATTAATGTGTAAATAAGGCCAAACGAAGCCGGAATAATTCCACAATTTAACAGGGCACTCATGTAGTTCTATGTTGCCTTTGTAAATAAACTCAAGGGGGACAACGTATATCGTTTCGCACTCAAAGGTGGCACGTTCCCTCTCAGAACCACGAGCCTTCTTGAGAGAAGCTTCGGTTTGCAAAAGATTATACCAAAATCTGTTCCTATTCGGCCAAATTTTTTACCACAACATGGTAGTACCATGACATGACATCCATGCCAAGTTTCATGATTTTCAGACGTGTTTTGGATTTACAAGAATTTTAAAACCAAGTTTCTCAATGTTCTTGGCCGAGCCACGATGCCCAGATGTTTTAATTTTATTCTCATTTCTTGCATGGGACCTAGGAATTCACCTGATGACACAAATGTGATTTTTCAACCAACTTTGGTACACGAGAGCATGTGCTTGTAGTTCAAATTTGACTTGTGCACATTAAATGACCAGAAACTCAATTAATGTATAAAAATGACAAACGAACCCGGAATAATTCCAAAATTTAACAGGGCACTAATGTAGTTCTATGTTGCCTTTGTTAAGAAACTCAAGGGGGGCAGTGTATATCGTTTCACACTCAAAGGTGGCACGTTCCCTCTTAGAACCACGAGCTTCCAAATCGGCCCAATTTTTTACCACAACATGTTAGTGCGATGACATGACACCATGCCAAGTTTCATGATTTCAAGGCGAGTTTTGGATTTATATGAATTTAAAATCAAAGTTTCTCGATGTTCTCAACCGAGTCATGACGCCCGGATGTTTGAATTTCATTCTCATTTCTTCCATGGGACCTAGAAATTCAACCAAGGACACACATGTGATTTTTCAACCCACTTTGGTGCACCGGAGCATGTGCATGCAATTCATATTTAGATTATGCACATTAAAAGTCCAGAAACTCAATTAATGTATAAAAAGGCCAAATGAACCCGAAATAATTCCAAAATTTAACAGGGCACTCATATAGTTCTATGTTGCCTCTGTAAATAAAATCGGGGGGGAGGCAGCATATATCGTTTCACACACAAAGGTGACATGTTCCCTCTCGGAACCATGAGGCTTGTTGAGAGAATCTCTGGTTTTGCAAGAGGCTTATACCAAAACGTGCCCTAATTTAGCCAAAAACTATACGTACGAAAATAGGGTTTAGATTATCCCAAACATCTCGCTACCTAGACCAATAATGTACTATGATTTGAATTCAACATAAAATGGATACAAATATTTGAATTGGAGAGCGTATGGTACATGTAGTTCATAGTGAAATATGATTACTGCTATATGTATGTTTTTTGTTATCAAGATAATATTTAAATTATTGTATAACTTGACAATAATCGTATTCAAATAAGTAAAATTGATTCAAATTTAGTCCATATGGTAGACGACAATATATATGTTCACATGGTGGAGTAAAATGTTCATATATGATGGAAGATCAAAATGTACGACTACATCAATTATAAACCGCAAGGTCACCTAATGATATATTCGAATTCAACATAACGTGGATTCAAAAATTGAAATTCGAGATCATGGCATCTGTAATCATATAAAAAGGGACATTACTCTTTCTTTGGTGGGAATTGATTTGTTTTTTGTTGTTGTTGAGGGAAGTGCGAATGGATTTGGTACTGTGCAGGGTAATCTTGTTCTCCCGATTTTTTTTTTACATTTTTCTTGTAGTTTTTTCAATGGCATCTATAGCAATATAGTAAAAGGGGACATGACTCTCTTGTGTATTGTATGAATTGTTTTTTTACACGTTAAGTTTGTTTTGCCGAACAAGGAATCCGCACCTTGTTATCCCGAAATTTCCAAGCTCGAGTATTTTTTGTCTCACCTGCTTTGAAACTCCCGCTTCTTCAACCCGCGCCGCGCCTTGTTATCCCGAAATTTGGATGCACGCGAGAACTCCCTCCTCATCCGAAATCGCTCCCGCAGCCCAGACACGCGAAATCCCCCTTCTACCCCTCAGCCGGAAATGAAGCTCCACATCGCGGTGTCAAAACCGGTGGCGGGCATGCTGGTAACTTACCCTACATTTCGGACAAGCGCATCCGTAAGCTTGGCTCCCCCCCCCCCCCCCCCCCCCCCCCCCCCCCCCCCGCCATTTGTACACCGAGGCCGCCAAAACCCGCGAAACCCCACGCTCCTCCGTCGGCCTCCCGACCGCCGCCCAGTCGAAGACTCTTCCCCGACTACGTCGTCCACCTCAACAACTCGCCGTCCCTCATCCACCGCACCGGATGAGGATTCGTTGTCGATCTCGTCGTCCCGCCGGATCAGCCGCCCCGTCCTCCACCTCCAAGGAGCTGCCCCGATGTTCGCCTCGTCTATCGCGCCACCTCAATCCCCACAGCGCCATCTTGACCTGCCCCACCGGAACCGCAGCACCCTCACCAATTCCTCTGATGAAGCCTAGGCCAACTCGGCGCCACCAAGGAGGTTCTGCACTCACCGCTCCATTTTATCTTTTATTCGATCTCACGGGGTTGTCGGTGCTCGATAAGCAGACATGGCATATCTCCATCGACGGCGCCGTCGCCGTCCACATCATCCACGGCGTCTCTCCCCCATGTCGTTGCTTCCTCGGCGGCGACTTCCACAACGGCACTAGCTGCTGCTGCTCCGGCTCTCGCTCGCGCTGCGGCTCTGTTCTTGCTGTCGGTCGCGCTGCTGCACTGCTCTTGCTTTCGTTCGTGCTGCTGCTCTGCTCTTGCTCTCGCTTGCGCTGCTACACGACCTCCGGCAGCTACAGGAGTTGCTGCTTTAGCACTCGCTCGCGGTGCTACTGCACGACTTGCTCTCTGCTAGTGTGTTCCTTGCTCGAGCGTCTGCTGATTTAGATCACTGCTTCTCTGCTACTACTGCTCGAACGCCCTAAACATCTATTGCAATGCTCTGTTACTAGTTCAATCAGTTTTGACAGTAAAATTCAGTTTCGACTGTGAAGTTCATTTTCGTCAGTTAAGTTCAGAGTGAACAGTACTTATAGCATCTGTCGGAGCGGCCGTGGTGTGGCTGATGCGTTTTACATCTAGCACTTTTTGGTGATGTATTTTACATCATCTATTGCAGATGATATTAGGGTCCCACTTCCGATTAACATTGTCTGTCTTGTCATGCTTCAGCCTCGTCGCCGTACACCTTAGCGGAGCTGCTCCAACGACGGAACCGTCCATCACAGCGGAGCAATACCCTCGGCGTCGTTTCCAGAGGCCTCGGATCTTGTTCCCCGCCTCCGACAGTCACACCAGCATCATCACCATCCTCCATGTCCAACCCAATGATGTTGAGGTCCACAAGGCTATGCCAAAGAGGTTGTACACTCGTCGCATCACTTTGTTTCTCCATTCCTCTGTTCTTCCAATTCATGTGAGCCAAACACCCAGGTTCACTGAAATCCTACGTTTCCAAATGCTATGTTCTGCACATGCATTCCTATCCTATTCCTGTGTTTTTCATGTCCCTGCGTTTATACAATCCTCCCATTCTAAGGAGCCCTTACAGATTTACTTCATTTTCAGATAGGTGTCAAAGAAAACTCTGTGTGTTATGTCATGCTCCTGCCGTGCCGTCATCCACCCCACCTGAGGTGCACCATCGACAGAAGCGTTCACTGCAGCAGAGATCCCTCCTGCAGACTTCCTTTCACCGCCTCAGATCATCTTCCCCGTCGCCGGCAGCCACGCCAACTGCATTACCATCATCGACTGAGCAGATGAACCTGAGGACTACATAGTTCCAGAAGAGAGGTCGCAGTCTTTCGTGTTTGCTTACGTTATACATCGGTTATTATTACCTGCTACTTTATCGTTCAATCTTGAGTTTTGAATTGCCCATGGGTCTCATATCGAGTCAACAATGAATAGTATCTGTCTACTATCTGGTTCATCTAGGGTCTTCTATGTGGTTCATGTTGGGCGGGCAACAAACAATAGATGATCCATTGTCTATCTTTTTAAACTGAAGCTATAATCTACCTGCTATCATTAGTTTTGGATCCATCCACTCGTTTGCTACCATCAGTCTTGATTTTTGCATGCACCCCTTAGGCCTTACAAAATCTAACTATTTTTTTATTATGCATGCTAGATATTGTACACAATCCTACTGAACATGTAGAGAAAAAGAGAAGACCTTTACGTGCGAATATAATGTCATGCAGACGCCGCTCCATGGTGGGCGAAGTGCCCCCCCTCCTGCATTTCCAGATTGTATTCTAGAGGAAGATAACTGTTCAGATGGAGATTCAGAAGGAGCCGACCATGCCTGTTTACCACCTGAGGTGTTTGCTCTAACCTGGCATGCGGATGTTGGTCATATCATGCATATGGCGCCTTGCATTGCTTACATTATACATCTTATATGTCATCAGCTTAGTTTAGATTTGCTTTGTGTGAATGCCACCTGTTTGGTTTCTATATCATACTCCCACCATTCCTAAATATTTGTCTTTTTTAGAGATTTCAACAAGTGACTACATATGGAACAAAATGAGTGAATCTACAGTCTAAAATATGTCTATATACATCCATATGTGGTAGTCCATTTGAAATCTCTAAAAAGACAAATATTTAGGAATGGAGGGAGTATATGGGAATTATGCAATGCCATCTTCTTTACCCAGGCATCATATACGTGAATCATGCAATGCCATCCTGTTTAGCCAGTCATCGTATATGTGAATTGTATTGTGCCATGTTTTTTTCCATAATGTATTCCATTTGTCAACAATGTTTATACATTCATCTACTCTTCCTGTGCGTCAGCCATTTGAGTCGGTCATGGGAAAATCTGGAGTGAAAACAAGGTCTTCTGAGCAGTCAGTGCTACCTGTCGATGCAGATTTCTTGATGGTTACAGATAGCTCCTCAGAGGAGGATTCAGATAGAGATGACCAGTCGTATCCCCCCCCCCTCAAGGTGCATGCTCTAACTTGGCTGGGTTATATTGCTCATATCATGCATATGGTGTCTTGCATTGCCATGCCATCTGCTTATATTAGACATGCTTTGTGTGAATGCCTCTTGTTTGCTTTCTATATCAGATATGTGAATTATGCAATGCCATGTTTTTCAGCCAGTTATCATATATGTGAATTATGCACCGCCATGGAGCCAGACATCATATATGTGAATTATCTCATGCCATCTTTTTTTTCATTACGTATTCCATTTGTCGACAATCTGTGTATATTGAAGTACTCTTCATGTGTATCAGCCATTTGAGCTGGTTATGGAAAAATCTGGAGTGAAAACAAGTTCTTCGGAGCAGGCAATGGTACTTGTTGAAGCATATATCTCGATGGTTACAGGGAGCTCCTCAGAGGAGGATTCAGAGACAGATGACCAGTCCTATATCCCACCTGAGGTGTATGCTCTAAGTTGCAATGTTTATATTTCTCATATGATGCATATGGTGTCTTGCATTGCTTAGTTTAGACATCATATGCACAATATTGAATTCTATCTGCTTAGTTTAGAGATCATACATGCGAGTGCCAGCTGCTTAGTATATGAATCAATTATGTCAATTATATCATGCCATCATGTATACTTAGACAACATGTATGTGAATTATTTCATCCCAACCTATTTTAGAAAGACATCATATAGTTTTTTCATGTCATCCTGTTTAGGTACTCATCATATGTTGAATTATGCCATTATATCCTGTTAAGTTATCCATCATATATCTGCAACTGTGTCATGTTATCCTGTTTAGTTAGGTATCATATATGTGAAATTGTGTTATGTTGTCCTGTTTGGTTAGACAACATATATGTAAATTACCACATCTGTCTATCATACAATGTTTGTACGTTCAATTTATTTTCTTGTTTATCAGCCATTTGAATTGGAGGGGGTGATGGCAGTATCTAAGGGAGCAAAAACCTATTCTTCACAAAAGACAATGCTACCCGTTGATGCAGATAGAACCATGGATGTACTGGCCCACAAACTAGCCCCACCACACATAATCGAGACTCTTCCAAATTGCACACTTACACCGTTGGGTAGAGAACCAGCTACAACCCATCTAACCGCAACCCCAGCGGATAGTAACCCACTTATAGTTGACAAAGCACCATGTCCACCACAGAGTACCCCCACACGAGTAGTTTGTAAAGCTACTGCAGTGCCCAAAGCACGAAGACCACCACAACTAACCCAAACTCCATGTTTAAAGCAGAAGAGCAACTGTTCTTAGGTCAAATTTCGTAGCTATGGTCCATACTCCTTTGTTGTTGCATCACGGTATTTACTCATACCAACTACTTTCGAATTTGAAGGATCCAATTGAAACTCCAATGGCGCAACAGGTATGTTTTAAACCTATTTCTTTAACTGGATTGCTGTTCTAACTTCTTGCTCTATGTTGATTTCAGTTTAAGTTGTATAAACATTTATGTTCTCATGTGATGCACATTACAAGTGCTGCCAATGATGTGTAGTTTATCACACTTATATTCTGTCTATGCTGCTGTATCTTAAAAATATATGAGTTGAACTGTGTCTCTATCTTGATTAGGGAACATAAACTAGAATGATATGGACAATACAGTGACCATAGTACATAGATATATGTTTGTTTCATGTTGTTATCCTGTCCACCTTACTACTGAACCGGTTTACCAAAATGAGTTTCGTATACTACAAGCTAAACATGTGATGTGTCTGCTTGTTTCTCTTGTAGTATGCAGACAGAATATTGGAGAAGAGCACCCCACTATGCAATGGTAGAGAAAGTAATGCATATAAGGTTCAAGATAGTGAGACAACCCTGTTGGTCTCCAAGAAAGGTGATAAAAACGATCTTGTAGACAGTGAGAAAACCCCACAGTCCTGCGTTGATGTAGTGTTCGAGTTACTGGCCAGTACCGCTGGCACAAGCTCTTCGAACTCGCTGCCTGAATCACTTCGGCTTCTTCAGTCTCAGCTACAAGCTGAAAGGCATCAGTCAGATGTGCTGCGGCAAGAAGCCGAAGGACTGAGGAAGTCCCTGCAGAATTCAGATGCGTACTTTCTTGTGCAACAGCAAGCGCTGGAGGATTTAAGCACCAAACAAGAGAAAGTTAATAAGCTTGCTAAGCATCTTGCCAGCATTATGGGTACCCAGGATATTTTTCTTGAACTCTTCTGAAGTGGTTTCAGTTCTGGACTTGTTTTGCTGTGGCGTTTATATGCTGCTTTGTTCCCTATATTTGCACTGGTGGCGAACTTTGATGCCCAGTGGATGTAATATGTGTAATAGCCGTGATAGCCTAGCATAAGTTGCTTGCTTATTTATTTCCTTGTTGTCTTGTTTATTTGCTTGCTTGTAGTCAGTGCAGTATGGACACTGGGCCTCGTACGGGTCGTAGAAACAATGGGCCTTCTACGGGCCGTAGAAACAATAGGCCTTCTACGGGCCATAGAAACAATGGGCCTTCTACGGGCCATAGAAACAATGGGCCTTCTATGGGCCGTATCATCAATTGGCCTTATACGGGCCATATGATCGATTGGCCAAACATGGGCCAATAACAGGCTGCATTATGGTCGTAAACGGGCTAGAGTTGGAATCGTCCGTTCATGGGCCGACCATAATGGGCCATCGTTAATAGGCCATATTTGATGACGCTATGAAAACGGCCCAACGTATTAACAGACCACAAACGGGCCGACTGTAACCACGGGCTGAATTTGGCCCACAAGCAGAAAATGACAATAACGGGTCGTACGTAAACGAATGCTGGAAATGAGCCCAAGAATAAATGGGCTCTGAGAAGGCCAAAAGATAACATGGGCTGGAAATGGCCCAACGGAATAATGGGCCATTAATGGGTATAAAGTGATACACTGTTCATTACGGGCCAGTTTCACCACGGGCCGTTAATGGGTGTAAAGTGATACACTATTCATTACGGGCCAGTTTCACCACGGGCCGTTAATAGGCCAAGAGTTACATAGGGCCTCATATGGGCCGAAAGACGTCATGGGCTATACATGGGCCAGAAGTGAAAACGGGCTGGAATCATATTGGATGGCCTAGATGACGCTACTGGGCCTAATTCGGATAGGGCGTAACGGGCCTTGGGTTAGCGGGCTGTAAATGGGCTATATGCGAACAGGCCGTTAACAGGCTTTCCATGGGCCGGCCCACCACCTTTTGACCAAGTTAAACGGGCCAGCCTTTTCACAGGAATGGGCCTTTGTTGGGCCGCGCCACGTGTCGACGTATCATAGGCGCCTTCTGTCCAATGAGTGGATGACATCTGTCCCAACGATGAGCCGACACGTGTTTCCTCCAGCCAATGATGATTTTACACATGGAAAATCCCCATTGGTCGGGGCTGTTAACGGGTTATCGGATCCAAAACCCGACCTTATAGCTTAACGGTGTTCCGTTACGGTGGATGCCATGTGTCGGTCACGCTTGACGAAAGCACTTCTGTGACGCGCGATTTATCGTCATGGAAGTGGACACTTCCGTGATGATAATTTTGGTAATGTCATGGAACACTTCTACGACAGCACAGGTATGACTATCTTGATTCTATCATAAATTTCTCATGGATGTACATGCATGACAAAAAACGCGACCTACTATGACAAACACGTATCATCACGGAAGTGTATTTTTTTTGTAGTGAAACTTAATTCCATTTTTTGTAATTTTCTTTTATACATTAAACTAGTGATAAAACAAGAAACTAAAAGACTCGATTGCAAGATCTAAAGATATACCTTCAAGCACTCACCTCCCCGGCAACGACGCCAGAAAAGAGCTTGATGTCTACTACACAACCTTCTTCTTGTAGACGTTGCTGGGCCTCCAAGTGCAGAGGTTTGTAGGACAGTAGCAAATTTCCCTCAAGTGGATGGCCTAAGGTTTATCAATCCGTAGGAGGCGTAGGATGAAGATGGTCTCTCTCAAGCAACCCTGCAACCAAATAACAAAGAGTCTCTTGTGTCCCCAACACACCCAATACAATGGTAGATTGTATAGGTGCACTAGTTCGGCGAAGAGATGGTGATACACACTACAAAAAAAATACACTTCCGTGATGATAAGTGTTTGTCACAGTAGGTTGCGTTTTTTGTCATGCATGTACATCCATGAAAAATTTGTGACAGAATCAAGATAGACATACTTGTGTTGTCGTAGAAGTGTTCCATGACATTACCAAAATTATCATCACGGAAGTGTCCACTTCCATGACGATAAATCACGCGCCACAGAAGTGCTTTCATCAAGGGTGACCGACATGTGGCATCCACCGTAACGGAATGCCGTTAAGCTATCGGGTCGGGTTTTGGATCCGATAACCCGTTAACAGCCCCGACCAATGGGGATTTTCCACGTGTAAAATCATCATTGGCTGGAGGAGACATGTGTCAGGTCCGCATTGGCACAGGTGTCACTCATCCAATGGGCGTGACGCGCCTATGATATGTTGACACGTGGACCGGCCCATCAAGTTTAAATGGGCCGGCCCAACTGAAGGCCCACAAGATTTTGCGGACCATAATGAGCCGGCCCAGCTAAATGCCCACGAGATTTTGTGGACCATAATGGGCTGGCCCAGATAAAGGCCCACAAGATTTTGCGGGCCATAATGGGCCGGCCCAGGTAAAGGCCCACAAGATTTTTGTGTGCCATAATGGGCTGGCCCAGGTAAAGGCCCACAAGATTCTTGCGGATCATAATAGGCCAGCCCAACTAAAGGCCCACAAGATTTCGCCGACATTAATGGGCCGGCCCAGCTGTAGGCCCACAAGATTTTGAGGACCCTAGTAGGCTGGCCCATTAACTGGCTGCCATGTTTTGGGCCAAATGCCAACCCATATTTGATCCGGTCCATTAATGGCCTGCCATGCTTCGGGCCTAATAGTGGCCCATATGAGATCCGGCCCGTTAAAAGCCTACCACATTCTAGGCCAAATTACGGCCCAGATCAGGTCCGGCCCTTTAAGAGACTTTGGGCTCAATTATGGCCCATATCAGATTCGGCCCGTCAACTGGACACTATGCTTTTGGCCCACTTGCTAAAGGCCCACTTAGTAATTTGGCCTGATATTAGTTTTGGCCTGTTAAGGTCCCATTTAACATTTCGGCCCTATATTAATTCCGGCCTGTTAAAAACCCGTCATATAGTTGGGCCTAACTACGACCCGGTTTGCATCCGGCCTGCTCGCAACCAATATCTGATTGGGCCAAACAAGGACCGAGACAATTTTGGCCTGTTAAAAGCCCCTGATTTGATTCGCACAATCATGTGTCGGGGTTCATTTCAGGCTGTTGCCGGCCCGTGAGCTGTTCGGCATGTTTCAGGCCCGCTAAAAACCTGGCCCGTTACAGTCGAATGTTTCGGTCCGGTCGACTACATCTGATTTTTTTTCAGATAGTGAATGATGGTAGTAACTAGTAGGAATTAAGAACAAACCTACTCTATACAATAAATAAATTATGGCATAGTAACTAAGAATAAACCTACACTATACAATAAAGGATTTCAGGTATATTACATCCACTGGGCATCGAAGTTCGTCGCCAGTGATCATAAAGCGCAACGAAGAAGCAGATTACAAAAACTGGGAACCATTGTAGCGTAACAAAATAATACTGAACCGAGACCACTTCCAAGACAGTTCAAGAAAGGTTAGCCTTGCGGGGGAACTGCTGCGCAAGCTGCTGAGCAAGGCTGTGAGACCGGCCTAGCATGTCGGTCATAGCTTCCAGGTGTAGCTGTTTAGCGATGAGGTTCTGATTGGTGTTCTCCGCAATCTTTCTTATAGATAGGACTGCAAGTCGAAGTTGAGTTGCAGAATGCCTTTCTGCTAGAACTTGGAACTGAAGAAGTCGAACTGATTCAGACAACGAATTTTGTGAGCTTGTCTGACTGTTAGTCTCAAGTAACTTGAACACTGCATCAAGACAAGACTTTGGGGTTGTCTCGCTATCTTCAAGATGTTTTGCCTTCTTTTCTGCAATATATGTTGGGTTTTTCTCATAGCCTTCAGCAGACTTGTGCATGCCATCAGGCATATCACCCTGAAACAAAGCAGAGAGATGACAGGTTCTGCACGTGTATAAACAAAGATGATAACTGTTCTGTCAATTCTATCCAATTTCAAATTAGAAAATAAGGAGTAAGTTCAAAATATCAATAGCATAATTTGGCATTTTCATCTTGCGGGGAGCTTCACCACGCTACTGGATTACCATGTCAACATAACAAGCATAGATGAAGGGCAAAGAAAATCATTGTATCTATTTTGGATAATGTGCATGGCATGTTGTTCATATCATCAGCCACATCAGTAAGATAAAACAGGAGATGACAAGGTGCAAAAGTGGGCTGCTTCACCACACACTGGATTATAGATCCACAAAAACAAGCACACATATAGGGAGTATTAAGTAATGTGCATGGTATGAATAAGGAATTTGGTTTTACAAGTCAAACTTAGAACTTACGGTTCTTACGAACATGCATTTTGGTAGAAACAACAAACTAAACAACAGTAAATGATAGGGAGTATGAGCAAATTAAACAGCAGTTGAGGATAAAGGCTTTAGAAGGACTGACTTACATTAACAGTTAACACCGGCTTTATAATGCTCTTCTCCATGTCAAGGGAAGGATAGCTCAAGAATTTCAGCACGGAATCTTCTTCATAAGCATTGCCTGTACTCTACATTTTGTAGAGAGTAATTATAGATATGATAATACTGGAAGGGATAGAGGATAATGAAGATAAGATGCAGATTGATGCTACATAATCAACTACCAATCCCTGGAAGTACAAGCGTTACAGGACAAAATGTACTGACAAGAGCAATGGGCTACACTTCTGCACTGGCATTGTTTGTCTATTCTACTTGTTGGTAAGATTAAATATAGATCTGATCTTTTTTAGTAAATGGTGGGCGAGGGAGATAAGATGCAGAATGCTACAAAATGAACCAATCCCTCTTCCCATAATACAAGAGTGTTTTGAACACTGATGTACTGTACAAAACGTTCTTATATTATGGGACGGAGGCAGTAGCTGTTAATGTAAGTACAGTGATAGACCACGTTCAGTCCTTACAAGAGGACTGCAGAGCTAAACCTCTTCAAAAGCATTGGGTTGATTCTAAATTTATGTAAGAGTCCATATGAATCTTATAATGTCCACCAAATGGATGATTACGAGGCTAACATGTGCAGTGATGCTACATAATCAAACAACTATGAAAGTAATTATGGTCATGCAGGGCAAGAGGTACTCACAAGAGCAATGCAGTGTGCAGTATAGTTGCGAGATTCTGTGGTCCCTTGAGAACGAATGTTCTTCTGCTAATAGTTTTCGTACAAGTGAGAAATTAAGGCAAATGCAGAAATGTAGTTCAAATTGTGATGTGATATCATAGACAGTACCTTACGCTGCAGCCGAGACCAATGTGTAACAAGATTATTCCAGTCACCGTCGGATAAATGTGGCACCGGAGACTTTAAAGAAATTTCATTCAGAGGCTTGCGATCGAAGTGCGCTTGCCTCAGGTAGGAACGATACTTCATCAATGAGTGCTTGAAAAGCGCAACCAACCCTTTCTCATCACAATCCAGTTTGCTCCTCGCCTATTTAAAAGAATGAAATCTTGTGTATTTGTCAGCAGAAACATATGCAGTAATGACCATGAATAACATTAGTACATTACTTACACGTAAGTTGTGGAGGAAGACTGGAAATTGTTCTGTGTCTGCAGTATAATCTTTTCATGAAGGAAAGATGCGCACAAAGTTCCTGACAACAACATAAGCTTCATCTTCTAAACTGGGAAGAAATGGAACAGGGGTCCTATTTGCTGCAATTGGGGCTCTCTCTGGTTCGAAAAGGGATTTGGCAACTAGATTTGGTGTACTCTTTGCTGGAATGGGGGTTTTGCGTCGTACAGCTGGTGTTATGTCAACTGGCATAATCATACTGTTTGTTGCAGTTGGGGTCTGCTGAGTTGGGGCATCAGAAATGACCAGTGTAGTAGAGCTAGAGTCTGCTAGAGTTGGGGTATTTTGTGGGTTGGGTGATATTGCAACTACACCTAATGGGCTATTTGATTTATCCGGTGCCACTACCTCTTCCAAATACTTTGCTTGTGCTCCTCCACGATCAGCAATCGCCCTCTTCCTTTTGAACGTCTGATACACAAGGACATCATTTGAATGGATAAATATGGTATGATGACAGATGGAATATGTACTGAAAATGGATAGGCAGGGCGTATTCACATACACGATGTGTAAACTAAGCTAATGGCAGTTCAACAAAGTAGAAGCAATGCAAAGCATCAGTTGCAAGATATGTGCGAGCAATGTAACCTTGGAAAGTTAGAGCAAGTACCTTGATGGGTGAATAAGATAGGGCATCTTCCTCCGACTCCTACACTAGGGAGCTACCTTGACTTAGGTCTCCCTCTAGCTTAGAATGACTGTTAGGATCATATTCTGAGCATGAATCTGTAGGTGGAGAGCGTTTGCATTGCATTGCATCCAGACTTGATTTCAGTCCCTTAATGCCAAGCTTGACAGCCATGGCATTGTTCTGCTTTATTCTTTTCATGCGCGCAAGCTCATAATCATTATGATGTTGTTCAGAATCTAAGATTCATGAAAACATAAAAAGTAGTCAGATTATCTATTCCGAGGGCCGGAATTTTGAAAACCCTGTGAACTTTAGAGGTACTAAAGATTACTGAAATACATCTGAACATTAAGTGTAGGTAGCACTGAGCACACAACAAACCCTAATGACAGTCCTGCCTAATGAGTAATGAATCAATTAGAAAATGGGTGATGAGGAGTGGCTGCTGAGTGTTGAGGACGTATCTGAGGATAAATCGGGTTGGCTTGGTGGGTGCTGCATGCCTGAGCCCTGAACGGACTGGGAAGGTAGGCACGGCGGCGCGCCCGGGTAGCGGTGACGCTGTTGGGCGAGCGGCTCCTGGTCTCCTATTAGTCCGGCGTCTCCTCCTAGAGTCATGTCGCCCGGGGACGGCAAGTCGCCGGCGAGGCAGGCGGCTGTGGGCGAGTAGAGATCGGAAGCGCGCAGCAGAACAGAGGGGAATCGGGGCCTGGGACGACCCAAAATCCCAGGGTGGGCCGGCCCACCGTGGGCACCTTGTAGAGATACACACCCGAGCGGCGAACATGCATTTTCGAAACTAATTTAAGAACATTTAGCTGACCAATTAAACAACTATGTTTTAATAATATTAGATTCGTATTTGAACAACTAAGCTTGTTTAGCTTGATGGGTGGAGCAGTGTTATTATGACACGAAGCACGTATTCTGATTGTATAGTGATCATAAAAGGGGGAAACTCTAAGCATATTTTTTAGCAAAAGAGGGTTTCCCCTCCGATTTCTATTAAAGAAACCACCACGGAACCAACATGATCAATTAAACCCTAAGCATGATCAATTAAATCGTATTATGGTTGTGCCATGGCAGATTTGAAGCTGCAAACCGGAGAAATGATATTTAGCATCCATTGTTTGCTTCGAACTAAGAACTGAATTCTAAGAGCTGAAAAGAAAGTAGAGTAACCAAGTTAAGATCTATTTTCTTGTTGAGATCAAAAAGTTGAGGAGATATGAAGTACCACCTCTCTTGCGGCGCCGTGTAGGCATCGGGGTGCGATGGCTGTCGGTGGCGTTGAAGCAGATCTACGACGGTAGACGGGTGCATCGGGGGATAAGTCCCGTTGCGGTGGAAGAGAAGGTCGTGTGAGCGGCCCCGGCAAAGAGGACGACGGCGCCGATGAAGCGAGAGGACGCGATGCAAGGCTATTGGTCTGTCGCCGTGGATGAGAAATGTCCATCTCTAGCAGTGGACGACGCAGTCTTGGTAGGCGCTCCAGCATGGTGGAGGACGGTGGCGATGGATGTGGTGGAGGACGGTGGCGATGGATGGGATGGCGGACGGAGGCTGGTGCGGGGATGGGGTGTTCTAGCGCGGACGGTGTATGAAAGGGAAAATGGAGGGAGAGGTATGGGGAACCATGTTTTTGGGATGCGCTTGTCTGAAATATGGGAAATTTACGAACTTAGCCCCCGTTTAAAATTTGGATGTCTCGTCGGTTGGGGATAGGACGGTAATCTCGCATCTCGCCAATATTTGTCCAGAGCGATTTCGGGCGAGGAGAGGGTGGTTGGAACCCATGGTTGGCACCCACGGTGTATGAACGGGGCTGACAGGTAGGGCAGTTGTGTCACGTCTGAGTGAAGTTACAAACCTGCCCCTATTGAAAATATTTGCCTACATCGATTTCGGCCGAGTCAAGTTTGTTTTGACGCCCACCATGTATGAATGGGGAATGGAGGGAGAAACAGAGGTCTTTCGGACGAGCTTGAATCAAATGAGTTTTGTCGCCCATGTTTGACGCCCACCGTGTCGGAATGGGCTCAGAGGCGGCCGTCTCACGTCTAATTGAAGTTACTAACCTACCCCTATTTAGAGCAGTGGAAATCGGGCCGATGGATTGTTTGTGTAATGGGTAGACAGTAATTTCCATCTCCCAAACACTTGGCTTCGGGCAGCCGACGTGGGAGTGGACATTTTACTGCTTCTTTCGAATTTTGGGACAATAAGCATCCACGTTTACCCTGGAAACTAAATTCGAATCCATTTTGTATTCCTATATGAATCTTTATAAATCATTCTATGTGTTTTTATATATCTTCAAAAGGACGACAAAGATGTATTCCACTGTCATATATGAATATGGTTTACAAATGCCGATACTCAAATTCAGAAACTAGAATCTAGTTTAAGGTGAATTCTAATATTTGGAACACTTCATGTCCAACTCAAATGTCACACACAGCATAATGTGTACTCCCATTTAGATATGTACATAAGCGATGTATCAAGATTCAAATACCGAGTCAATCAACCAAGAATGTACAGAACTAACAGACATATAAACACTTATAGAGTATATGGATCAATAATATCAACTAACATACATAAGCCAGGCCGCTGTACTTTTTTTTGGCTGCAACAATATCCTTTTTTAGCCAGCATCTTGGCCCTTTCTGATGCGTGACACTTATGGTCCATCTATACTACTACTATTGTTGAATGCACATTCAGCCCGATTGGCATATTTGTAGGTCTAGCACAGCAATCCAAATGAAATGTCTCCGAGTCTTATCAATTAATACAGACTTGTGCTCAAATAAAATTACAAACCAAAAAAACAATTATTACATGATCTCTAAAACAAAAGGTTTGATTGATTACACGAACAGACAACACAAAGGTTATTCAACTATGGAAATAACATTTCACCTATGATTTACCAAGTAGAAATTTAATTTCCTTTTTCCTTCAGGACCTTAACAATCTGGTCAGTCTCAGCTTGCTTCGTTTTGAAATCCACCAAATAATTAATGGTTGTCTTGAGTACTGCTTGTGATTGTGCTGTTTGCTTCCTCAACATGTCAACTTCATCTCTAAGTGCAGAAGCAGAATCTCTTTCTACCACTAGTTTAGCCTCTATTGCATCAGCAGTTGGCAATTCATAATGCATGATTGGGCCGGTGCCACTGCTGTGGGATGATGCAACGTCCATGGGGACCTCGCTCTTTGATCTTGGGCTAACCTGTTTTGCCATTAAAGTTTCGATTGGATTCAGAAAAGTTGAAGTTAGCAAAACATCTCAACTGGGAGTTATAACAGCAAACCAGTTAAACAAACAAGGAATTAAAGAGTTTCAATTGGATGCTGAAAAGTAGTTATTAACATCATTGTAACCCGTTGTTGCAGCAGCAAAGCAGTTAAACAAACAAGTAGATATTTAAGTTAAGGCAAACAGGTAATTCTTAACAGTAAGTATCAAACACATAGATAGGCGCAGTCTACAATATGATTAACAGACTGTGCCATTATGTAATCTGTAGAAAACTAAATTAAGCCAAGCAACGTAATTGAACAATTTTGCAATAAGTGGCTAACTAAAATTCCGAGAAGCAGGTAACTGAACTTACGCTAGTTCTTTGTACAGGCACACTGCAACTTCTTTTTCGCTTACAAGGTTGTACAAAGGAGTCCATGGCATCAATTGCTGGGATACGCAGTCCCAATACATCTTTCTTCCCACACTGCATGGGTAAGTCGAATGGTTAATCTGGTAAGATGGTGCGTCGTTGATATGTTATATGAGGATGTGTAGTCAGACTAGTTGTAGCCAAACACATCACACTGGCTTTTACTGTATATTTCATGCGATTACTTTTGGGATATCGAGATCTAAGCAATCTACAATAGGATGAAAAGACTAGCATCCTTCACATTATTGGCGAACTTAGTTCATAGAAACAAGCAATTCAACCATTCTGTGGATAAATCAAAAGCGCCACTGGAATATTTTTCACTATCCAATCATACACGCAAAAAAGGGTGAC
Source organism: Triticum urartu (assembly GCF_003073215.2). Classification (NCBI taxonomy): domain Eukaryota; kingdom Viridiplantae; phylum Streptophyta; class Magnoliopsida; order Poales; family Poaceae; genus Triticum; species Triticum urartu. The sequence goes on along the minus strand of NC_053028.1, from coordinate 193,037,211 downwards.
ACCACCATAGGGGCTGGTATGGGCGGCCGCCTCAGGTGGCTGGAAAGTGTGCACCTAGTTTGAGTCGTCCAGGTTGGCCCATGCTAGTTTTGTTGGTCCAAACGCACGAGCAGGCAATGTAAAAAATGAAGAAAAATGTTTCAATTTGGATGGGCCAATAACATAAGTGCAAGGCAGGCCCTATAGCAGGCTCGCGGCCCAAACGAGCGCCTCCCATATCGATCGACAGCAGGAAAAATCCCAATTCATTCGCTCCAGCCTCCAGTCTGGTTCGCTCCTAACCCAGCCGCCGCTGGACAGACCGACACAACACTTCATCGCGCGCTCGTTGGAGGGCGGTCGTCGGGCTTCAAGGGAACGGAAGGATAAGAAGATGAAGATCCAACCCTGGGTGTGGCCTGTGTGGGAGGCAGCGGCGGCAGCACGGGCATGGCATCGAGCTTGTGCAAACGGACAGTCGCAGCTTGCAAGAGTAGCATGCGCAACGAGCAGGTACATCACATCCCTGATTATATCTAATTCAACTCTTCATTTTTTGGCCAGTAGTTAAACCTGACGGTGTTGTAAAACTGCTTGTATGTGGGGAATCTATGAGAAAATAAAACCAATTTCTACTTATTTTATAACTCCCCCAATCAATACTGAACTGACTGAATCTGATGTATCTAATCAAGTTTCCGGTGCAAACATACAAGCTCATGTTGTTCTTGAGCCTTAAGTGTCTAATGAACAGACTACTAACAAAGGATTTGATGCAAACATTTTACATGCTCCTAGTGATGAACATATAGTGTCTAATGAGGGATCTAATGCAAGCATTTTGCAAGCTCATTGAAGGATTTAGTGTCTAATGAGATTTGCAGGCATTGATGAGAAGCAAATTATAGTGCATTTTCATAGCTTGAGGAAACGTCGAGGCCATCTACCAGAAAGTCCCCGTATCATGACAACATAGCATAAATACTTTTCTAATCTGTTGTTTGAAACTATTGGCATACTTGTGCAGGATAAATATATTGATATGCAGTTTGCGCACTGGTTACACGTGCAATTACACTTCGATATTTTCAGCCAGAGAACGAATAATTCAAGCAGGTACAGGCCATGTTTGTAGTCCTTGTACACCATGTTGCATTTTGTGTTTTTTGGTGCTTGCATCATTTAGTGTTTATAATCTGAACTACTTTGGATCATTAGCTGGTTTTCAAAGTGCATGTAGCTTCATATTTCTCAAGTTATGTTGATTTTCGGAGTGCAAGTGCCTTCGTATTTTTTAAGTTAAATGTTCACCCCTGGTAACTTGAATTCGTGGATCAGCCATTGCACACAAATCATACACGAATGCCAATACGAATTAAATGAAATGCAGGGACTTACGCTAGCTCGTTGTACAGGCTCACTGCAGCTCTGCTTGCGCTTGGGATGTTCCATGTACAAGTCCATGTTACCACTGGTTCGGGCTGGCATTTGGGCATGCTCGCCTAGCTAGAGTGCGGGTCACTTCAGAGCCATTGAGGGTGATGCGGTGGCGTTGGATGGCCACGCATGGATGCAGATCTTGAGTGGCAGCGGAGCACTATGATGCGGTGGACGAGACCGTTGGTGAAGCACCAACAGCCTCGGGGGGCGGAGGTGCGACGATGTGCTCGGTGAAGTATCCCCGGTGAGCTGGGAGACGGCGTCGGTGAACCGTACCTGATGCGGTGGAACTCGGTGTCTGTGAGGCACGTCGGTTGCGGCGGCCGACATTGTCAGTGGACCACCCGGAGCGGTGGACGAGGGCGTAGATGAGGTAGCTCCGGTGCGGTGGTGAAGCGCGACCGTCGTCTTTGTCGTCGTCATCCGACATAGAGGTGGGGAACGATGGGGAAAGAGACGAGACGAGGGGCGATTCGAGGGTTGGCGGTGAATTAAGGATTTGAGCAATCTGGGCGCGGAAGGGGACGGTGGAGAAGAGAGATTTTGCAGGGCTGGAATTGGGGCCACCAGATATTTCAATCCGAAACGTGGAAGCGTGAACTTATATTGTCGTCGTCCTTTTTGGGGGGGGGGGGGGGGTGGCTGGGGGCTACACGTCCGTCCGACACACGCGACCGCCCCGACAGGACTATGCTTCAGTGCCTTAAGGCACCTGCCTTTGTGTCCATGACATGTGGGCCCAACAGGTGGCTGGCCCACATGTCAGTGACCCAAAGGAAGTTGCCTTTAAGGCACCGAAGCAGCGTCCACCCCGACACGACCCTGGTCTTCCTGGTGCGCCTACATTTGAGAATGCAAACGAATCTTCTTTCTCTTGCAAACGAATCTGCATGTATTACCATGCCCGTGTTTTCCTTGCAATAATTAGTCATTCGAAACGAGATACTCCATCTGTTCACTTTTGTAAGTCGTTTCAGACAACTTAAAATGAATTGTTTTGCACATTGTCTGAAATGTCTTCAAGGTCTTATTAAAGTGAACAGAGGGAGTACTATAAATTAATTAATGACGAGTTATTTGAAAAAAAATCGAAACGGTACCCACGCTAACGTGGATTAGAGTGTGTGTCACATAATTAGTTATTTGAATTAGAGTGTGTGTCATGTAGTTAGTTATTTGAATTAGAGTGTGTGACATGTAGCGATCTCCAATTCTAACGTGGATTTCGCATTTCATTGTATCCACGCTACTTTTTAATACAAATTCATATGTACATGATGAACACCATGGTAGTGAGAAAACTTTTGGATGGATTCAAACATATGACCTACAAAATAGCACAACAAACTGTGTCAATGTCAACTTTTCCAAACTTAGTATGGCACGAATTCGAAATAATTACCCGTATGCCTAGTCCTCGGTTCAAATCTTACAATGTACACTGAATTGAAACATCGATATTAAGTCTCGTACTATGTACTCCCTCCGTTCAGAAATACTTGTCCTAGAAATGGTTGTATCTAGACTTATTTTAGTTCTTGATACAACCATTTTTAAGACAAGTATTTCCGAACGGAGGGAGTACATTCAAATGTTGTTTTTAGCCCCCCCCCCCCGCACAAACGCTACATACTTCCTGTATTGGTCAATCTTCCTTAACCACCTTAGGAAGCTATCGGTTTGCAACACACGTTCATTCTTTCTCTCCATGTTTCGATATCTAGGTCTATCAACTACATAACCCCTTTTTCCACTCTGTTACCAAATGTATTTACCTCAGACCCCCGCCATTGCACCCCATGCCGGGCTCTCTCACTCTCCCCCTCTCCCTCTCACCCTCTCGTGCTAAATACATGCATTGCCTATCTAGCCCCCCAACCTCTCGTGCGCACGCACGCACGTTGTATATCTAGGCCACTCCCTCGAGACCGTCTCACTCTTTCTTCCGCACGGCGGGCCACACTCGCTCAATCTCGCTCTCTTCATCTGAGTCTCGTTTAACCTCGTTTTCTTTCACACACACAAATGATATATCTCCCAGTTCGGGCCTCGATCGACACACTCTATACTCTCTCACACAGATTGTCTATCTAGGTCAGTCCATCCAAGCCGCCGCCACTCTTTCGACCTCATGGTGGGCCACGCTCACTCAATCTCTCTCTCTCTGTATGTCTCGATTGACCTTGCTCTTTCTCGGACAAAAACGATATATCACCATGTTTGAGGCCAATTCGACCTATTCACATTGTATACTCTCTCACGCACATCGTCTATCTAGGTCACTCTCTCCTACCCGTCTCACTCTTTCGATCGCACGACGACCCTATGTGATCGGTTGACCTTGCTTCCTCCCACGCACAAAATATATCTACACGTCTGTGACTGGATCATCTCTCAAGCTCTATCTTACAGCCCTCACCCTTGCCAAAAAGCTCAATCGGACAATATCTCTCCAGAGCATATATATTTGTTCAATGAATGTCGGACCACACTCACTTTGTCTCTCTATCTATATGTCTCTCGATTGACCTCGCTTTCTCACACCGTATCTTCCACGCGTTGAAGCTACTACCTCTCCATCCCTCGCAAAGTCGGAGCTATTTACATTGCGAGGGGCACTCCAACCTTGGATTAATTTGTGTAGGCATTTGTTCCGGTCGGTTTAGATTATATTTTCGTAGCATTCGGCCCACAACTACTCCAAACACCGTTGCAACCCACGCAACTCCCCTAGTTGATTTACCTCTGGCTCGGTCATCGCTCTCTCGCACGTCCTTTCTCGCCTTCAACGTCGCACCATGGTATTATTGAAAAAACTATGTTGTTCTCTTTAATTATTATAAATAAGCTACAAAACTACACACCGATAGTCCACTTGGAATGGAACAAATTTCGACCCACAAATTAAAGTGCTACAAACTACACACCGAGGGGCCCACATGTCATGAAACAAATTTGGACCCATATACAAATTAAAAAAATAAAGGACGAGGATCGAACACGCAACCGGGCCTTCAAGCCGCACGTCAATAGGCAACATACGTAGAAAGAATAGCAATGTTTGTTGTACCCCCTTTGTTCACATAATGTTTTTATATTACCACAGCCTAATTAATGGATAACAAGTATGCTCTCTCTCTCTCTTCGCCTTCACTTACTGGTGGGTTCCATGTGTGCTCTCTCTCTCCTCTCCTTCTGCGTTTAGACGCACGGGCAAACAGGAAGAACTCGCGGGCAATGTTGTCGTTCACCATATCTGGACACGTTCACAAGTCACGGCACCAGTTTCACGTACTAGCAGCACTAGTCAGTGTGTACGTGCAATGCACGTTAATTTGGAAGTATATTAAGTGCATGCGGATATTAACTACTAGGATATTATTTGCGTGTTGTCATGTGATTAGCACTATTTTTGGCATGAAATTAACTGCACGCTAAACGTGTTGAGCGCTCGACATTGAAGCAGTCTAGGTCGTTGGATGATAAGGAATACATGTGGCTTGATGACGTTTTATATTTAATTTGATACGACTCTAGCAGAACATTCAATCGATCAAACCATACATTTCGTTCAGTCTGACTCCGACTTTAAATTATACGACGATCGATATAAAATAGATGGAAATGATAAACGTTCGGATTTTAAGCATGGCAATCTGAACGTTTTTCATGGAAAATTTAGATTACGCGGCGGCGGCGGGGGCGTCTCGCAGTGGGAAGCGGCTCCTCTGTCGTGCTCTGTGTGTCGTCGGGCCACTGACCGATAGCGACGGCGGCGTCTTGCGTCGTTGCTGGCATACTCCTGGATGTCGGCCTAGCTTCAAGGAAGGCCAAAATGTTCTAGACTTCGGAGCGAGTCAACTGGTGGGAGGAGGCGACTGGCGTTGGTGCAAGGAAGCGGTCGACAGCGGCCATCCATGCCGCTGAGGGGGGGCACTGGCACCTACGCGGGGACAGGCGCTGTCAACGGCGCGACGGAGACATTCATGTGCACAGGAACCGGCACGGGCGCGCACGTTAGTGCACGCAGAGGAGCATGCGCTGGCAGGTGCATGGGCACCGGCACGGGCGTGGGCGTCAGTGCACGCGCAGGCGCATGCGCTGGCAGGTGCACGGGGATGGGCGCTAGCGCAGTCAGGGCGACGGGAGCCGGAACGGGAGCGGGGACAGGCACGACGTCTTCCCGCAAGGCCAGTTCAAGCTCGTCCCAAAGCGCCTTATGTTCTTGAGACTCCGACTGGGTGTCTTCCTCAGAAAACTGGAACACTAAGGGCAGACCATCGTGATGCGGCATGGCGTACGTTTAGGTCAGGCTAGTTGGAAGTAGACGACAGGAGAATCGGAGAGGAAGAGAGAGGATTGTAGCAATACCAGGTAGTGTGGGGTTGATTTTAAACTACGGTGCCGGCGACATTAAAAGTGGGAGCAGTTGGGACGACGGTGGGTGGCAGAGCCTGGTCAAAGGGCTCGCCTCCCGGTGAGCCTGCACAACGCTCTGCTCGCACGCCTCCCTGACAGTCGGCGCAGTGGTCTGCTCGCACGCCTCCTGTCGACTCACACACTTGCTCGGACGGCACCTGCCGATGAGAAGCTGGGACTCGTGGCGGCACATAAACGCCCATGGTTTCAATAGTGAAAGTGTTCGCCTTAACGTGATAGGTCTTTCTTTGTTCCAAAATACCTTGGCTCTTCATTTGTGCAACTTGTCATAAGCAGCTTATCTCAAATTGAAGAAAAAACTTACGAAGTAATATTTGTGCCACGTGACCATGCTCAGTTTCAAGAATTTATGCTCACTTTTGGATTTTCTGAAATATAAAATCCAGGATTCAAAACAATATCATAACCTGCATCAGGCAATAAATTTTCAAGCCATACATCTGTCCTGTTGTATTTCTTAAGAAAGGATTTGGTCAAACATTTTTCTTAGTTAGACTTCAGACAAGTTATATATGCAGAGTAAAAGGATAATCCCTCTGTACCAGTGCATTGCCTGATATATTAACTCAAGTACTAGGCACGAACAAATGGGCTCAATTCTGTGCTCATCCTGGTGTAGTAGTAGTAGTAGTACTAGGCAATGCAGTTGACGGGTGACCTTGACGAGCGGTGACCGAGGGAATTGAACCGTGCTTGGCACGGTAGGTAACGTTGTCTAGTTACTAAAGCATCCCTCCATTGTTCATCGGTAGTCATTATGGACCGGGGACATGAGGGGAATTTCCTAGGGCTGGAATTCTGGCTGCCAGATATTTTGACTTGAAACGCTGAGGCTCGACTGGTTGGGGTTGCCTAATGTGCGTACCACGCACGCCACCGAAGGACACGAGCCCGGTTTTTTTAGGATCAACATGAGCCAAGGTCTGGCTGGTACGCCGTTGGGTCCTACCATTCGAGAATATGAAAGGAACCTTAAATTGTCGAACGAATCTATGTGTATTACAATACCCGTATTTTCCTTGCAAATACTAATCTCAACGTGGTAATTGATTTATGATGAGTTGTTGAATTAGAGTGAGTTTGTGATATAATGATCTCAACGTGGATTTCACATTTCATGGTATCCCTAGTAAGTTTTCCAATGCAAATTCAAATTTAAAAGATGAACAATATGAAGGTGAGAAAACTTTGTATGTATCAAGCATATGACCACACACACACACACACACAGACACACACACACGAACACAACAACAATCCAATAAGTATAGTGCATCTATTTTTCCAAACCATGCATGTATGACATGAATTCAAAAATACTCCTTCTATTCCTAAATATTAGTCTTTTAGAGAGTTCAACAAGTGACTACATACGGAGCAAAATGAGTGAATCTAGACTCTAAAATATGTCTATATACATCCGTATGTGCCAGTCCATTTGAAGCCTCTAAAAAGACTAATATTTAGGAACAAAGGGAGTAAAAAGTAAGACATCCATGGTCCTCAGTTCAATATTTAAAATGAACATGAAACTGAAACATGAATATTAAGTCTAGTACTACAGTACATGCAAATGTTGTGTTTAGGCAGAGGTATGATATTCGGGGGTCAACCCCTCGACCTTAGATAAAATTGTGGAGCTCTGTTTAGGATTGTTTAGATTATATTTGTCCCCACCCTCCCAACCACCGATTGGTTGTGCACCCCCACCCCTCCTCCCCGGGAGAATATTATGTGCCCCCATACCTTAGATGCTATATGCCGATACGAGTTGCTTGGAGCTTATAGATCTGAGATATAGCAGCTCACATGATGTGTCTTAATATTTTTGCAGGAAACCTTGATGAGTTTGAGAATTGCACACAATTTGTACAAAAACTACTTAGATGCCCTTTGATCCCATATCCAACGACCTCGAAGCTTGTATCACCGTAGCATCTAAGATGAAGGAGGACATCATATTCTCCTGTATGTAAGAATATCATGTGCTACCACACCTTAGATGCTTTGGTGATACAAGATCTTCGGAGGCGTTGGATTTGTGACCCAACACCTCCTCGGTGGTTCGAATGGTTTTCTGCAGAAAAGCCCCAAAAGAGTTCAGCCACTGCTTACAAGCACAAAGACTGCTTAGATGCCATTGGATCTCAGATCAAACGACATCCAAGCTCGTATCACCGTAGCATCCAAGCTGCGATAGCACCTTATGTTTTCTCACACGGGAGAGTATGAGGTGCTCCCACACAGTAGCTAGATTCTATGGTGATACGAGTTCACTGAGATCTAACGGCCCACAGTAGGAGGTTTGACTGTTTTTGCAATATACGGCTGATAGAGTTTGGGAAATGCGCAGAAAGTACAAGTACTACGCATGTGCCATCTGATCATTGATCATACGACCTAGATGCTCATATCACCATAGCGGGTAATTAAGCTACGGGGAGCACCTAATATGAGCACCGGGGAGCCGTTGGATCGAAGATGCAGCGGCACACACGAGGCCTGAATGTTTTATTTGCAAAAAAACCTTTGGAGAGTTTGGAAATTGCGCATAATTACAAAGACTACTCCCAAGCCATTGGATCTCACTTCCAACGGTGTAAAAACTCGTATCACCATAGTATCTAAGCTGCGGGGTGGATGTGATATTCTATGTCGCTGTCATTTTTGTTCATAAACTTGCAAAATACGTGTAACTCGTGACGTTACTTGTCTAACCGTGCAAAGTGTTTTTTCAAAAAAGAAAGCATCCTACACTGAAATATCGGAACAACACACGGGGGTCCCACTTGTCATTAATCAAATTTGGACCTAAAACTAACAAATCTGGAAGACGAGATTCGAACTGGCAACTTGGACTACAAAGCATAAGTCGATAGCCTGAAAAAACGAACGGTTGTTGGCTTTGTCCCATAACTTGATTTTATACAGTACTTGCGTTGAGTAGAGTAGAGGGAGTGCCTCGTCAACATGTGCATGACCATTGTCTCACTTACTAGTGGGTCCCAGGTCTGCGATCTCAATCTCTCTTCTCTCCATCGTCTAACCTTTGCACAGGCACACACGAAGAGCGGCGCTAGCTTGCCGTGGTGCTATTACAACTAAAAAAAGCTTGGAAAATAAAAGAATCGCCTAGAACAAGAGATGTTGTGGCTGGTCGAGACGGAGCTAACCACATCTATCCTCCGTGCCACGTTTGCATGATGAAGCTGTGTGGCTAGTGGGGTGTTTTCGACCGACTGGCTGGGTCCCGAGGTCGAACCATAGGTACGTCTGATACAATATATTTTTACACGCACATTTTTCCTTCGTGCCGAGACGTGGCACACCCTACCGCGCGGTTTCGGGGTCCTCCCGGGTGGTGCACGCATATATTCTTCCTGACGTGGGACACCCTACGCGCGTTTTCTGGGTCCTCCTCGGTCGTAGAGCCGAAGCAAGTAAATGATTCGTCAAATCATGAAAGACCACCTTTCCCGCTGAGTACATCAGTGAAGCGCGGTGGCTAGCTAGTTGGGCTAGTTCGACCGATTATCTAGGACGCCGCCACATTTGTTGTTTCACCCCTTTTTTATCTACTTGTCGGCAGGTAAATTTAAATATCCACCGCGGTGTTGCTCTGGTGTTTGGGTGCGGCGGGATTTTTAATTTTTTGATTGACGGGAGTAGGCGCGGCAGGATTTTTAATTTTTTTGATTGACGGGAGCAAGCGCGGCAGCAATTAGTCACGATGACTCCGCCTGTAAAAACCCACTGCTCCCTCCGCCTTCCTATAGATTGCATTGCCTTTCAGCCGTTTCGCCCCTTTGCTTCCTCTCCCCATTGCTTCTACCTGGTGCCATGGCGGCAAAGTAGATCACGGAGTCCGAGGTGAGGCTCCTGACACAGGAGCTCCATGCCAAGGATGCAGAGCTCAGGGCCAAGGACGTGGAGCTTCGTGAGCTCAAGGAGGAGAGGAGTGCCATGCTCGTCCATTATGTGCGGGAGTTCATGGAGCTTCAAAAGCGGCAGGCGTCCACCACAAAGATGCTCGAGGCGTCGGCGACGTTGTTGCAGAAAGCGGGAGATACGATAGGCCGTCAGGGGAGCCGGCTGGAGCCCGAGCGGGCCGATCGTGACGAGGTCCAGGATCGCCTCAGCCACTTGGTGAACCAAGTTGCCACGCACGTGTTGCATCTGTGCGATGCCTACCGTCGTGCCAGCGCGACGATGCCGGCCGTCGGGCTAAACCCGTATGACCACCCGGTCGACTTTAACGAGCTGCAGCTTCCTGACCTGGTCTCCTTCTTCACCTATATCTCCGAGGAGCTGAGCCGTCTCCGCGCGATGGTGCGTGCTGAGCTGGACAAGGAGGGGTTGCGGGCTGCCGTCGCCGTTGCCGGGCGAATCCTTTCAGGGCTCCATCACCGGAATCCATTCATGCTTCATATGGTTCATGTTTCGTGGAGTACTGTAGCACCGTACTCTCCGTGCGCCGTGGACCTAGTTCTGTTAACATTGATCTCACCGTTCATTCTCGACCGGACAGTCGAAAAAGCGGTACTATGTTGCATATAGGAGTAGTTGACATGCGCACAACATCATTTGTTATCGTCATATCTTACTACACTAGCAACAAGATTGTGTAGTACTGACGTATGAACCACTGCACATGCCTAGCCGTAGGAGCACTGTGTATGTTCAAGTGGCTGCCGTGTTTCGCACTCCTCCGTCGTAAGAGTGGAAACGCTTGTTGTAATCATTTTTTTCTTCAGAAAAACAGTGGACACGCTCTACCGTGCGGATCCTCCTCCAGCCATGCACTAAATTACTCACTTTCGCCGACGTGTGGGACAACCAGCACCTGGGTCCACCAGCTATGCACTAAATTACTCCATAGTAGAGTGACGGTAGACTACCCCGATCGAACCGCCGCAGTAATGCCCAATGAGCCGTCAAATCACAAAACCCCCTCCTTTCCAGCAGTAAGTTGGACGGATGAAGCAACCATCATTTCACTCTTCTCTCTCAGCTTCCTCTCTTGAAGAAAACCCCCACTCGCTTCGCGTCTCCCTCATCTCGTTCCTCCTTTCACTCTTCTCTCTCAGCTTCCTGGATGGACGCCGGAGCACCGGCCAACGTGATGTCTATGGCTCTAGCCAAAACCGTCGAGGCTCACAGTACGAAGAAGCGCAAGCACCCCGCCGAGACTACCGCAGACAAGCTCAAAGCCATCGCCCTGTCCAAGCCCCCCTCTCTGGGATCCCTCATTAAGCAAGTCCAGGTAATGTCTCTTGTTGATGATCTTTTTCTCGATCTTGATCGTGTTTTTTCATCTAACACGCAGTACTAGTACTGGTAGTACAACTTTCTGGGTGATCTTGCATGTGATTTTAGTGTGCCAAATGACGGTTCTAAATTCCTCTTTTGACCAAAACATGCGATAGGTTGACACGAATTTCTTATAGATTACTTTCAACTACTCCCTCTGTCCCAAATTTCTTGTCTTAGATTTGTCTAGATACAGATGTATCTAATACTAAAATGTGACTTGATACATCCGTATCTAGACAAATCTAAGACAATAATTTTGGGACGGAGGGAGTACTTTATGAATATCAATGCTACCTTTTAAGAGGGTATATTTGCCTCAGTAACTTGTGTTATGGATATTGCATGTAATCCCTCTGCTTTCATGCCTTTGAAGACATGTTCTAGTGTCTTTGTTCACTCATTTCTGTGCGTATATGTAGTCATATATGGAGTATAATATTGAAAACATCTTATATTTCTGAATGGAGGTAGTAATAAAATATGGTTTCTGTTTGAATTAGAACCAGGTCCGCGGTGGAGATGAAGTTCTCAAAGTCATGCCCTGTGAACTGGAAGACCTGATGATGAGTTCTACTGCTGAACTATCCAGCTGCTGTGTCCTTGTCGCCACGTGTCCTGAACTAGTGTTTTCCTGTAGCATTGTTGTCAGGCGTGTTCTCCAGGCTGTACTTGACCACAGCAATTTCCTGGTTGTGCCTTCGATTACGAATGGTGTGGTTCTTGTAAAGCTTCCCAACAAATCTGATGCGGCCTGTCTTCATCATCATGTTTATGAGTGGAAAGACCACTCTGTTAGGTTCTCCAAGGTTGACAAGATGGTGATGGTGCATGTAGACATCTCACACGAAGTCCATGGCCTAGTCAGTTATGCGGGGTTCATCCTGTAGGTCGGTGGCAAGAAATAGTCTGCAGAGTTTAGTTAGTGCAACTTTGCTTTTCTATAGTAAGTACTATTGTTCAGTACTTGATTTGTGTTTGTGAACCCTGTATTGTTTATTAGTACTGCCGCTTTTGGTGTGTGGTCAGTCCTGAGAACGGTCTATGTTAATGTATGTCCACTCAATTCAGTCTGTATATTTTGAAGTATCCAGATCATATTTTTTGTGAGGACGGTTTATCAATTATGGTTACACTCCAATATCTGTATGCATTGCGGGGTTTATCGCACCCACCGGGATTTCCAGTCCCATGGATGTTCGGTCCATATGATTGTCATGACCTTTGGACTGTCCTGCTTGTGGGAGTAGGCGGGGCCCCTGCATGCCACACGTAGTTGGACAATCAATCTTCTATTTAGTACTTCAACATAGTGATTTCCTGGTAAGGATTCACTCGTGCCACATCAAGTAAATCTTATTGATTTAATGTCTAAATCTTATTGATTTAATGTCATGTTTTCTTTCTTTTCCTGCAATTTTACGATGCAGGTTTTGCCATGTGACATTCATCACAGAATAAACCGTTTGGTTTGCTCTACGATGGCTATTTTTGCAGGTTTCACTTCTTATGTCGTGTTAGTAACGAAGGCACTGTCCATCACTTATATTACTGGAAAAAATTGGATCAGTCTATTGTCTGAGTACTGAATCCCTATGATGACCTGCAGTTTGGTTTAACAAAAACGCCACAATTAGTCCTTCTTGCGTTTAAAAGAAATGAAGAAAAAAACTGGATCACGGTCACGGATCCTAGTCAAGTTAGAAAGTTGATCGACATGATCGCCGCTGTCTCGCACAGATCGAGCACCGGCAATTTCTCTAGCACTAACAGCGGCAGCAGCTCAGTCTGATCCAGCTGAGGATTGGGCACCGACCACGTCAGCGGATCAGTCTGATCTACCGGAGGATCGGGCATCGACACCGGCACCTGCTCCGACACCGGCACCAGCTCTACAAGGAGCACCATCTCCGGCAGCGGCAGCGGCTTCAGCACCTGCACCAACACTTGCACTTGCATCTGCTCCGGCCCGTGCAGTTGCACCGGCAACAGACTGGGCTGCAGTTCGCACTTCGTATACCAAAGTCCTTACAAAAACCGGCATGTCCACCTTCTTGGTAAGCATTGGCCGCCCAAGTGCTTCGTTCTTTTTTCTTTCCATGTTGTTTCACATGATTCACTGTGTTGATCTAACTGTTTGGGTACGTCTTCTTGTTTGCAAACAGAGAATTCCTAGAGCAACGAGGGAGTCGTTCAACAATCCAGGCGACCGCGGCCAAGTTTCTCTTACCATGCACAGCCTTGGTGTGAATGAACCTGCTCAATATACTGTAAGTACAAAGGATGGTCGCATGATGATTGATGCTAAAGGATGGTCAATGTTCAAATCTAAATCATATCTTGCGGTAGGGTATGATATCAAAATCGAACTTTCTTGGCAAGGAGAGCTGGTCCAAATAAACTTTGAAATTCTTCAGTAGCAGCACGCAACTGCCGAACTGATCTATCCCCCGAGAGATTTTCATGTAATAATCTGGCATGGTGAAACAAGTGTCCTGTGTGTATAAGTAGTACGACGGTATTATTTATCACATGGTATATCGTTGATATAATTGCAACTCTGATTGTTGGTTAGGAACTGCCACTCGATTTCATTCCAATAGCTGTCGTGCTTTATTCAATTTTGTGTATTCGCCCTGCGATAACATCTAAAACCAGCACCGTACCGATCGCTTGCAATATTAAAAGCGCTGAGGTAGAACACATGGGCCCCCAAACATGCAGGGTCGGCCTGCGGCCCAAAGTCCAGAACTGTGAGCCTATCTGAGTATTATATTCTCAGCTGAACCCCCATAAAAAAAGCTGAACCCCCATAATGCCCGTGCGTTGCAGAGCGGCAAGGTGAGCCTGTGATATAAAAGATTTGTATATTTCTTTACAGAGGGAGTATCTCTCCATCAAAAAATATATTTATGTGTAACTAGTTAATTAATCCTGTCTTTCTACTTCCTTTTGCTGATATGTGGGGCAACCGGCAACGGGGTCCGTGTGCCATATGCACAAATTAGAGTGCACAACTTCACGGTAGACACACCCCGGTCGTAGAGCCGCAGTAATGCCCAATGAGCCGTCAAATCACAACCCCCCCTTTCCAGCTTTAGCAGTAAGCTGGACGGACGAAGCGGCAATATTTCACTGGGCCTGAATCCCCTTCTCCCTCGTCTGCTTGTTCAGAGAAAACCCCCTCTCGGCGATTGCATAGGGTTTTCTCATGGAGAACCAGGTACGAATTCTTCATCCATCCCCGATAAATCCAAGTCCCTTGGTCGCAGGTAATCCTAGGATGGCAGCCGCCGCCATTGATGTATTTTTCTTCCTACTAAATCTAGTGTGTTTCATGTGCAGTGCCCAAAGTGCGAGTACCCTACAGATTTCTGTGCCCTCAGCGAGACGCCACACTTGTTCCGTCTCATCCTAACACATCATTTTGAAACGCGCACAGTATGTTCCTAGAATCCTCTTTTCTATCCGGGAGGGTGGGGTTTTTTTGAACATGCTGTGTTCTCATATTATTTTTCCGGTAGTGTATTATTTGCTCTGCCAGAACACATGTACTCAAGATGCTCGGCCTTGCCATAACTAAATACACTAATTTAATGGTCACAGTGAAGACAAGCCATGGATATAAGTTCCGAGTTGGGTTCATGAACCAAGAAGAAACTTGGATAAACTTTCTCAAGTGTTACGGACTGAAAGTTGGCGCACGAATGTTGATGGAAATAGCAGAACCTGGTCTCATCTTCACTGCGATCTTCCACCCCAACGTCGTTCCAATTTTTTATCCATGTTAGTTTTGTATCTGGTTCTTGCTTGTTGCCTCGATTACTTCTTAATCCACCTATTATGTCTAACTAATCACAATTTAACTTTAGAAGTAGCAACGAATCTCTCACGAAGATGCTACTTCTAACAAATATTTTCTTATAATTGATGGCACGTGTAGGTTTTTTCAGAGTTAAGCAGTCTGCTCGTTTGTTACTCTGTAATAACTCAGCTATTACTAATGGCACTGAAGTTGACTGGATCAACATCCACAAGTTCCTACACTTTATTGATCATCTTGAGGTCCTTGTGGGGCGTTTCAATGGTGGAAGGCCACGTGGGATATGTGTGCCACTGCTGCACTTGTTGAACAGGTCCAACTGTGTCGAGAAACTTATGGTACAAGCTGTTTTCTGTTATATATGTTGTTCATAAACTATTGCTTATACACAGTTTTACAGCTATGATCTTTTTGAAACAGGAACTGTCGATTTCTATTGTTCCTATACAGATGCCTAACCATGGTCGGGTCAGACTTGCGCTTGGTCACAACATGATGTTTTTGTCGACCTACTCAATTCCCCTTGGAGGTGAAAAGATACTTATTCATGGGTGGTCTCAAATAATGAAGGCCCGTCCATCTTGGAGAATAGGATAGAAGATTATGTTCATGCTTTTACATGGCTCTAAAGCGAATATCCTGTTTATTGACCATGTTGCGAGATGAAGCCGCTTTCAGAAGGTTGTGGATGTGCAGGGTGGCGCATGGGCCTTGTCCTGAGGCTTGGCGGCCTCACCCTTGGTTAACTATAGGCAAAGTAGCACTGTTCGAGGCGTGCTTTGTACGGTTGAACCTATATAAGTACTCATACTGCTTTCAGCTTTGGTTGTTAAGTGCCCCTGTTGGTTTCAGTTAAGGTTGTTAAGTACTCTTGCTGCTTTTACAGTCTGTCATGTTTCTTCAGTCCTGTCTTCCTCCAGCCGCCAAAACCAAACCAGCGCCAGTGGGGCCGTCTGCTTCCGCCTCCCACGGCTGGCTGCGCCTCAGCGCACGCATCGCCGCCCCACCGTCTCCAAAATCGTTAACGCCGACGTCCTCCGCGCGCTTTGGTGCGCTCGCCATGGCGCCGCCCTCTCGTGTTGTCAACATGGTCAGCAAAAAACAGGAATCGGCAGAAGTATGTGGAGAGGATGACAGTAGGGGCCCACCACGTCAGCGTATGGAAAAATAAAATGCTTCCTCCTAGTGATTTCCTGACATCTGGGACCCACGACATTGTGAGCGTATATAGTCAATAGACAAGAGAACAGCACAAGATCGGCTGACACCTAGGACGTAGCTACTCGAGCAGTATTTTTTTGTTTGGTATTGTTGAGACGGAGTAGGGTTTGAACTGGGCTGTGGCTCGTCTAGCCCAGGCATATATTTTATGTTCACCATGTGACCAGCCCAGCTATTTTTTCTTTGTGAAAATGAGCCCAGTTTATTTTTTCTGAAGAATACCCAATCCAGGCCTACTTATTTTTCTATGCCCTGATGGGCTGCAACTCTTTCAAGACGCCTGCAAATCTTGAAAGTAATATGAAATGGGTTGTAAATATAAAAACAGATGACAAATTGGCAATTACTTTATAATTTCTGAATTTTTTCACATTTTCAGATTCCTATTTCACTGGGCATTAACCTAATTTAAATATATCTTCAAAGTACTTTAAATCTGGCTCGACATTTCGGTATTAAAAATAGTTTGGAACCCACAGAAATATGCGAAATTGGCCCTGGCCAACCAAAAAAACGACTTCAATAAATTGCATAAGAAGTTGCCATGAGCTATATATAAATTATTAAAAAAAAGAGGGAGTGGTCTGACTTGTGGGCCTGTTTAGTTGACGCGTATGCAAGATTTTTTTAGTTATTATATACGTCAACAAACGATTCTAGCAGACGTAACTGTTGGATGTCAATCCAACGGCCGTCGTGATTCTTCAATCTCTGATCTTCTTGCTTCAGCCGCCAAAGCAGCGCCGGCGGGACCGCCTACTCTCGCCTCCCGTGGCCGGTTGTGCTGCCGCGCAAGCCTCAACGCCCCTACTACTCCCACCGCTGGCCAGGGCATCCCTCTACTCACCCACGCCCCCTGTTATTCTGCGCCGACGCGGCAGCCTCACACCGCAGCCGAACCGGTGAGCCCTCGTACTCCTCTCTCCGCGGGCTTCCACTGCCGCGTCTTCCCCGGCTCCGCGTCGTCCCCTTCCTAGGCCTCGCCGTCGTCCACCGCCGTGGTGCTCTCGGCGCGGCGTGGTCAATGTGGTCAACGATCGACTTCCATCGGAAGAGTACTGAACGTGGAGAGGCTGACAGCTGGGTCCACGGCAGCCGCAAGGAAGTGCCTCCTTATTACGCAGAAAATAATTATTCCTCCACCTGACAGCAGGGACCCACCGGATGGGCCACCAGTATTTCGTGAAAAAAAAACGTTTCCCCCTAACTGCTGGGACCCACAGGACGGGCCACCGTATTTCGTGAAAAAAAACGTTCCACCCGCTGTCAGCTCGGACCCACCGGAAGTGCCACCTTATTACGCACAAAAAATGAATACCCCTGTAACTCCCTCGAAGCGGCTATATCTCCCACGTGTCGAAGCATGACTTAGAGGCATAACCACATTGAAAGCAATGTCGCAAGTGAGTTAATCTTCACACAACCCATGTAATACATAAGGGAAAGAGATACATAGTTGGCTTACAATCGCCACTTCACACAATTACATGAATAGAGCATTACATCAACCAGATACACACAAGGTCCGACTACGGAACCAAAATAAAAGAAGACTACCCCAGATGCTACACAGATCCCCGATCGTCCCAGGTGGGCACTACTGATCAAACTGGAAACGGAACAACATAGCAAACACAATCTCCATCGAGCTCCTCCTTGAGCTTGGTTGCGTCACTTGCACGGTTCAACGGCACCTGCAAGCTGGTTTTGGAAGTATCTGTGAGTCACGGGGACTCAGCAATCTCACACCCTCGCGATCAAGACTATTTAAGCTTATGGGAAGGGTAAAAGGTATGAGGTGGAGCTACAGCAAGCGACTAGCATATATGGTGGCTAACATATGCAAAAGAGAGCAAGAAGAGAAGGCAAAAGCACGGTCGAGAAACTATGATCAAGAAGTGATCCTAGAACAACCTACGTCAAGCATAACTCCAACACCGTGTTAACTTCCCGGACTCCGCCGAGAAGAGACCATCACGGTTACACATGCGGTTGATGTATTTTAATTAAGATCAACTTCAGGTTCTCTACAACCGGACATTAACAAATTCCCATCTGCCCATAACTGCGGGCACGGCTTTCGAAAGTTCAAATCCCTGCAGGGGTGTCCCAACTTAGCCCATCACAAGCTCTCACGGACAACGAAGGATATTCCTTCTCCCAAGACAATCCGATCAGACTCGACATCCCGGTTACAAGACATCCTCAACAATCGTAAAACAAGTCCAACAAGACCACCCGCTGTGCCGACAAATCCCAATAGGAGCTGCACATATCTCATTCTCAGGGCACACCGGATAAGCAATCCGTACAACTAAAACCAGCCCTCGAGTTTCCCCGAGGTGGCGCTGCAAGGGGCTCTAGTTTGGACCAACACTCAGAGGAGCACTGGCCCGGGGGTTTAGATAAAGATGACCCTTGGGCAGGCCTACCCAAGGGAAAGAAAAGGCTAGGTGGCAAATGGTAAAACCAATGTTGGGCCTTGCTGGAGGAGTTTTATTCAAGGCGAACTGTCAAGGGGTTCCCATTATAACCCAACCGTGTAAGGAACGCAAAATCCGGGAACATAACACCGATATGACGGAAACTAGAGCAGCAAGAGTGGAACAAAACACCAGGCATAAGGCCGATCCTTCCACCCTTTACCAAGTATATAGATGCATTAATTAAATAAGAGATATTGTGATATCCCAACAATAATCATGTTCCAAACATGGAACAAACTCCAATCTTCACATGCAACTAACAACACTATAAGAGGGGCTGAGCAAAGCGGTAACATAGCCAAACAACGGTTTGCTAGGACAAGGTGGGTTAGAGGCTTGGCTTAACAATATGGGAGGCATGATACGCAAGTGGTAGGTATCGCAGCATAGACATAGCAAAAGAGCGAGCAACTAGCAAGCAAAGATAGAAGTGATTTCGAGGGTATGGTCATCTTGCCTGAAATCCCGCAACGAAGAAGAACGAGTCCATGAAGAAGATAAACGGACGTAGTCGAACGAATCCTCACAACACGACGTTATCAGAACCAACCCGAAGAAGTGACACCGGAAAGAAGCACACAACATAGTAAACAACCATCACATCAACCTGGCATGATGCACATCGAAGTATGATGCATGTCTAGTTTAAAGAGGCATGGCATGGCAATATGCACAATCAAAACTACAAGTTAAGTAGAGCTCAATATGCAACGAGTTGCATATTGACGAAACACCACAACAATTATTTAGTTCTCTCTCGTTTAGGTACCCCACAATATTAAATGGTGATTAACATGGCAAGAGATGAAACATGAGTAGAAAACATAGTTAGGCATTTTAAATGAGGCCGGAAACATCAAACAACAATTCCGGTAAATCCTCATGTGCATTTAGCAATTTAATGCAAACAACAATTTTAAACATTCTTGATGTTGTTAACATGATGCGGATGACATGTGCAAGTTTTATGCAATTTTAATTAAAAGTTGACATGAGCATAATATGGAGCATTTGTCATCGTGGCGGAAAGAAAGGGTGCCACGGCGACGATAACGGAAATGGTGCCACGGCAACGTTCCGGTTTCGGAAACTCGATTGAGATGTCGGTGGAAAAGGACAAGTGTGACGGGAGCGTGTCATGCGATGAACGGTGGGGTGCTCCCGGTTACCGGGTTCCCACGGGTCGACGAGGTGACAAGGCAAAAGAGGGGCAACGTGCACTGACAATTCGAGCATGGAGCAAGCACGAGCATCTCATACACCACACATGCATTCGTTCACGGGCGGTCGTCTTGGGGTTATACCTTCGAAGCGTGCAAGTGGGACAGTTCTCGTTCGGTGCAAAGGAGAGGAAGTAGACATTCTCACGACGGCGGTAGTGGAAGTAGTCATTCTCGCACACTCTAGGGTCGACGGTAGAGGTTCTCGTGATCTCGGCGATGGTAGTGGTACAAGTTTATCATTGCACGAGTTTCCATAGACGTTCATGTCATCGGTGTCGTGGTACTTGGGGTCTTCAGACTTTCCAGTCCCGTTCTTGTGACGGTAGTCGTTCACGTTCGTTTGGAGAGGTACTTGATGATCTCGGTCTTGGCGTCGGTATATGTACATGGCAACCGTAGTGGTACTATGCGTCGGTCCTCAAGGGTCTTGCTGAAATCCACAGAGCCGGTGTGATTGTTCGGGCGTCGGTCTTGCTGATGGGGTACTTGGTGACCTCCACGGGATCAGTAGTTGTACATGGTCTTCACATTGTAGTTTGACTTGGCGATTCCAAAGCGTTCATCGGTAGTACAACTTGGCGGTCTCGACGGTCGTTGTGGTACTTGACGTAATCCATGCAAACGGTGCTTGTCCAAGCATCGATCTTGATGAAGATGTACTTGACGAGTTACCCGAACGCGTTAGTCCTCGGACTTGGGCTCCGGAGATGGTGTCGTGGTGGTCCTGCAGCAACAGCCTCCGCAAGGGCGTTGGGGGGAGGAGATGGTCGTGACAGAGGACGAAACCAAGGAGCAGCAGTGCGAGGAGGGCCATGGCGGGCGTCGTGGTTGAAGGCCCGAGGTGGGTGCGACCAGAGCAGCGTCGAGTCATGGTGCTGGACTCACCCGAGTCAATGTGGGCGCGTGGTGTCAAAACAGCAGCTGCAAGGGCAGAGCGAGGTGGGCGCTGCAGCACAGCTCGACGGCGGCAAGGCAGCAGGGGGAACCGGGCAGGAGGAAGGAGAGGCCAGCGGCTGCGGTACAAGAAGCAATCGAGGCGCGGCTTCGGGCCATGGCGACAGCAAGGCGGCGGCGAACTTGGAGGCGGGGCAGCGTCGGGCGCGCAGGTGCCCGTGGTCGGACGGCATCGCCATGGGAACGGAGGAGGCGCGAGCGAGGAGCCAAGGACATCGCTCCTGCTCGGGGTCCTGGGCGCGCGAGGCTGCATGGCCATGGGGATTGGGATCCCCCTTGGTCGCACTGAAAAGGTGAGGGAGGAAGCGAGAGGACGGAGTAGGGATCGGGGAGAGAGCGAGAGATGGCATCGAGG
This sequence comes from Triticum urartu, assembly GCF_003073215.2. Classification (NCBI taxonomy): domain Eukaryota; kingdom Viridiplantae; phylum Streptophyta; class Magnoliopsida; order Poales; family Poaceae; genus Triticum; species Triticum urartu. The sequence continues at coordinate 193,015,980 of NC_053028.1, read as the reverse complement.
GCGTGGTGGCGGCGGCCACGGGAACGAGAGGGGAGAGATAGGGATCAGGGAGAGAGCGAGAGGGAGATAGTCTAGGGTTCGCTCGGGCCTTAGCTGTGGGTCGGCGCTGGAGTTTGTGAGGCCCAGGTGGGAAGCGGGGAGAGATGTGCCTAGTGGAGAGGGAGGGCCGCGCCTAGGGAGACCGGCGGTTGGGCCTTAGGCCAATTTGGTGGGCTGCGTTCTCTCCTCTCTACACTCTCTTCTCAAGAAAAAAACAGCACATGGATAAGAAAGAAAAGAAAGGGAGGATAGGGGAAGGAGTTGGACACGCGGATAAACTTCCCGGGCTCACAAAAATGTGCTTGTTCCGAGAAAATAGAAAAAGGCCAAGATTGCAAAGTTTAAATCCAAACTCATTTGAATTTAAAAAAAAAGGTTTGAACTAAGACTTAGTAAAAGGAATGTCCATAAATGTTGAGAATTTAGGAGGAGCCTCGATAAAAGAGATGAGAGATATTGGCAAGGTTTGAAGGTCAAACTCGAAGAGGAATAGACATGGGAATTATTTTGCACGTGTGTTATGATGATTCCAAATTAATGGAATATTTAATATAGCTCCCTAATATTGGGAGGATATGTTATAAAGAGAATCACCATGTGAATTCCCTCGGTTTAAATGGTTCGAAGATCCATACGGTTTAATTAGTTTAGATGCAAAAGACTTATGACATGATGACATGATAAAATGCAACACGCAAGCAAATGACATGGCAACGATAGCGAATAACTAGAAGACACCTGGCGCAACGGTCTCGGGGCGTCACAACACTCCACCACTACGAGAGGATCTCGTCCCGAGATTTAGAATGGCACCGAAGGGGAAAACGGAAGGGAAAGAGAATAGGTAAAGCTAAGTTGCTTCTTTCACAAACAAGTGAAACCATAGAACCTTGCGAGGTTGAACAAAAGAAAGGAGGAATGCCACGAAGATGAACAAAGTTAAAAACACTCTGTTGGAAAAGAGGAACAAGGAACATTACGGAAACCTTGAGATTGCAAGGCTAAGAATGACGAGCGCAAAGGACAAGAAGGAATTGAAACCACTCTGGTTGAAATGAGATAAACAAAGATCAAAGAAGAATAATCTCGGGAAGAACTCCGGTTGAAATGTGATATGAAGCTTGATAAGATGAAAAGAACTTGAGCAGCGGGCACACACTCCGGTTAAATGGGATAAGCAAGGAAAAGAAACATGATCTTTGATAAAACGAGATGATGGTTGGAGAAAGCAATATCGCGAAGCCTCTGAAAGAAATGAGAGGATGGAAAGGAATGAACGGACGAGAACACAAGATCTTGGTAGAGCACGCTTACAAGAAACGCTAGACCGGAGTTGTTGGGTTATCAACAACAAAACGAATAAACTTCTTGTGGGCTTATGGCAAAAAAACATCTCAAAACTGAGGTGAAAATTCTACCACTGATGGAAACGATAGATTGGATTGATATCCACAAGGAGACGAGAAACTATTTCATCGGGAGGATGAAAGAAGAACTTGGGTCCTTTGTAAGCACCATAAATAGCAACAATCCTTAGGGAAAAACTTTAGGTGAAATATAACCCAAGATAATTGCAATGAAGAGATTGATGGGTTTAAATATCTCAATCTTGTGAATGAAGAATGATATATTACCACCTCAAAAGATAAGGGAGAAACAATTGCACTCTGGATTACAGGATGAAGAAAGCATGAGCTCCTCAGAAAAGAATCTCAATGAAAAACTTCTAGACGGAATTAAATCCTTTATGAACCAACATGTAGAACCTTCATGAAGAACTACGGTAATAAAAGAATGATCAAATGAAAGGAAAGAGAAGTTGAAAACACAAGGTGAATCCTTGCAATGATTAGATGGATCCTCGCGATGAAATAATTGAGAGAACTTGGAACTCCAGGAAAACAATAGATAAAGCATCTCGAACCGAGAATTTGATGAGCCTCCGGAATAAAGACTTAATCATTTGGGTGAATCAAGAATAAGAACTATGTTATGCTCCTCCTTCACCAATTAAATTGATGACGAGCAAACGGATTGCATACAACTTATTCTCAAAGAAAGGATTAGGGTAGATATGGCGTCAACTTGAGAAGGTCTTCAACGAACCACCGGTGGAATCGAAACAACGAATGAATTGGTATGATAAAGAAGAAAGAGAAATCTTAAACGAACCACCGTAAGGATTGAAAAAGAACGAATAAAAGATAACGAAACACCGGGAAGAATTTGCAAATGAACGAAGATGCTTGAGAGAATCTAGATACATGAGAACGAAGGGATCACGAACTGAATAGAGATCACTTGAACGAAGCACCGGTAAGATTTGGAGAACCATAGTTGAAAGCTGAGAATGAATAAATCTTAGATGATGGGCTCCGGATAATCAAACTGAACAGAATCTTGAATTTCTCCGGATAGGTGAAAAGAATTCTCACAATCGAAAACAATTATAGGAGGATGGTATCAAGCTTGAACTACGCATCTCTGAGAGAATGGTTAAGATTTTGAGGAAAACTCTTCTTCGGTCTTCAAAATCCGAGAATGACGATGAGAAACACCACCATGAATTATTGAGGCACTCCGGGAGAATCCCAAAAAAATGAAGAGGTTGAACCAACGATGAAAAGAAATTGAAAGATCTTGGAGAAAGGCATTTGATTGATGATAACTCATTCTTACATCAAACTTCGAAATGAAATTTGAGGATAGCTCCGAGAAAAAATATGAAGAGTCAGGTAAGATCCTGGGAAAAGACCTGTGGGTTAGGGCCCACTCAAAAGATACATCGTTGAACTGATTTGAAGGAGAGATTGCACCGGTTGATTTAAATGGCTTGAATGAGATAACAACCTCGAAATAGGTTGAACGGATCTTGAATGACAAGATGAGCGTTTTGAGATATCTTGTGCACTCCGGAACAAATGAATAGCGAGAGGTGAACGATTAAGAATTGCACCGGCATGAGAAAGCATTGAAACGAGGAAAAGGATATGATCAACAAAGCTTGACTTGAAACCAGCGGAGATGAGAAGAATGAAGAATGATGAACTTGAGGCTCCGTTAGGATCTTCATGAGAATCACCGGATAAGAACATTGAAAGAAAAGAATGAAGACACTTCACATGAATAAAATGGATACTTGATTAAGACATCGGATTTCTTGAAAAAAAGGGGGGGGGGGGGGGGGGGAAAAACAAAGGCAACTTGGAGTCGAATGAAACAAACACCGTTGAGAAGAACTGATACTTGATCTTGCGGATGTTGAAAAGATCGGATCCACTTGAAGAGAAACACGCCGGTGAAAAAGGATTGACAAGACAATCTCGATGATCAAGAAGGATTAGTATTCACATCGGAGTATGAGAACACCGTTTAGGAAAGGTATGGAATCCACACTTGACTTCGAAGCAACTCGAATACCACAACTCAAAACAAAACAAAGGATTAGGCTTGCAGAATAAGCTGGAACAAACAAATGATAGAGATTTCGTCCGAAGTTTTCGTGGTGGGGCCTACACGGGCTCGATCGTACAACACCATCATGTACAAGGCAGTGCACATGACATACGAAGCGTTCCCGAGTCGGCATAGCCAAGGACTCTTTAAGACACAACGAGACCACTGTAAAACCGACCGTGGATAGGCGGACCACTAGACGTCGAACCCCAATTTCGTATCATACATCTGTCGGAATGATATCCTACGAGCTACTTGAATTCCCACTTATAAACTCCCGAAATTTTCCCAGTTATGCAATCAGGTGTTGGGGATACAGGGGAAGCATAATATCTCACCCAAAACTAGCAAATCCTACATCCAGCTGTATCCATCCTTCAACACATAACCAAGAAACCTTCAGAAATCGTTTACCTCAACCTTCGAAAAGCATCCGTTATACGAGTTATGGCAATACTCCCGAACTCCCGCCCCAGTACTGGGTGGCGTCGAGGTTATCTCACCAACAACTGCATAAAAGAGATTTTCGATGTCGACAAAACTCAGGTATTCCAAAATTGCAACGATAAAATTGTGACGACAACACCTCGGAGCTCAACTCCCCGGGACACTGCCACAACCCCTAAATGTCAGGAGGCACCAAGAACAATGTTCTCATCACAAAACCATCGGAACGATTCCAAGATACCCTCGTGATCCTAAAAAAAGTTAGTGAAATTTGAGGAGAGAAGAGTCAAAACTCTACATCAGGATGCCTCACCAGAGCGATGAAGGGACTGAGGAGTAAAAAGAAATCTACTCTCCGATATATATATATAATCCTAAATGACTCAAAACATTTTTCTAGACTCCACAACGCCAACGATTCGATCAAGCAGGGGGCTCCTAAGGTCGGGGAAGGCTTTGATTACCAACTTGTAACGCCCTCGATGCGGCTATATCTCCCACGTGTCGAAGCATGACTTAGAGGCATAACCACATTGAAAGCAATGTCGCAAGTGAGGTAATCTTCACACAACCAGGTAATACATAAGGGAAAGAGATACATAGTTGGCTTACAATCGCCACTTCACACAATTACATGAATAAAGCATTACATCAACCAGATACACACAAGGTCCGACTACGGAACCAAAATAAAAGAAGACTACCCCAGATGCTACACAGATCCCTGATCGTCCCGACTGGGCTCCACTACTGATCAAACTGGAAACGGGTTAACATAGCGAACACAATCTTCATCGAGCTCCTCCTTGAGCTTGGTTGCGTCACCTGCACGGTTCAACGGCACCTGCAAACTGGTTTTGGAAGTATCTGTGAGTCACGGGGACTCGGCAATCTCACACCCTCGCGATCAAGACTATTTAAGCTTATGGGAAGGGTAAAAGGTATGAGGTGGAGCTGCAGCAAGCGACTAGCATATATGGTGGCTAACATACGCAAAAGAGAGCGAGAAGAGAAGGCAAAAGCACGGTCGAGAAACTATGATCAAGAAGTGATCCTAGAACAACCTACGTCAAGCATAACTCCAACACCGTGTTCACTTCCCGGACTCCGCCGAGAAGAGACCATCACGGTTACACACGTTGTTGATGTATTTTAATTAAGATCAACTTCAGGTTCTCTACAACCGGACTTAACTAATTCCCATCTGCCCATAACCGCAGGCACGGCTTTTGAAAGTTCAAATCCCTGCAGGGGTGTCCCAACTTAGCCCATCACAAGCTCTCACGGACAACGAAGGATATTCCTTATCCCAAGACAATCCGATAAGACTCGGCATCCCGGTTACAAGACATCCTCGACAATGGTAAAACAAGTCCAGCAAGACCACCCACTGTGCCGACAAATCCCGATAGGAGCTGCACATATCTTGTTCTCAGGGCACACCATATAAGCAATCCGTACAACTAAAACCAGCCCTCGAGTTTCCCCGAGGTGGCGCTGCAAGGGGCTCTAGTTTGGACCAACACTCAGAGGAGCACTGGCCCGGGGGTTTAGATAAAGATGACCCTTGGGCAGGCCTGCCCAAGGGAAAGAAAAGGCTAGGTGGCAAATGGTAAAACCAATGTTGGGCCTTGCTGGAGGAGTTTTATTCAAGGCGAACTATCAAGGGGTTCCCATTATAACCCAACCGTGTAAGGAACGCAAAATCCGGGAACATAACACCGATATGACGGAAACTAGGGCGGCAAGAGTGGAACAAAACACCAGGGATAAGGCCGAGCCTTCCACCCATTACCAAGTATATAGATGCATTAATAAAATAAGAGATATTTTGATTTCCCAAAAATAATCATGTTCCAAACATGGAACAAACTCCAATCTTCACCTGCAACTAAAAACGCTATAAGAGGGGCTGAGCAAAGCGGTAACATAGCCAAACAACGGTTTGCTAGGACAAGGTGGGTTTGAGGCTTGGCTTAACAATATGGGAGGCATGATAGGCAAGTGGTAGGTATCGCAGCATAGGTATAGCAAAAGAGCGAGCAACTAGCAAGCAAAGATAGAAGTGATTTCGAGGGTATGGTCATCTTGCCTGAAATCCCGCAACGAAGAAGAACGAGTCCATGAAGAAGATAAATGGACGTAGTCGAACGAATCCTCACAACAGGACGTTATCGGAACCAACCCGAAGAAGCGACACCGGAAAGAAGCACACAACATAGTAAACAACCATCACATCAACATGGCATGATGCACATCCAAGTATGATGCATGTCCAGTTTAAAGAGGCATGGCATGGCAATATGCACAATCAAAACTACAAGTTAAGTGGAGCTCAATATGCAACGAGTTGCATATTGACGAAACACCACAACAATTATTTAGTTCTCTCTCGTTTAGGTACCCAACAATATTAAATGTTGATTAACATGGCAAGAGATGAAACATGAGTAGAAAACATAGTTAGGCATTTTAAATGAGGCCGGAAACGTCAAACAACAATTCGGGTAAATCCTCATGTGCATTTAGCAATTTAATGCAAACAACAATTTTAAACATTCTTGATGTTGTTAACATGATGCGGATGACATGTGCAAGTTTTATGCAATTTTAATTAAAAGTTGACATGAGCATAATATGGAGCATTTGTCATCGTGGCGGAAAGAAAGGGTGCCACGGCGACGATAACGGAAACGGTGCCACGGCAACGTTCCGGTTACGGAAACTCGATTGAGATGCCGGTGGAAAAGGACAAGTGTGACGGGAGTGTGTCATGCGATGAACGGTGGGTGCTCCCGGTTACCGGGTTCCCACGGGTCGACGACGGTGATGTCGGCGTTCTGGGAACGGGGTCCCCAGACTTGCCTGCCTGCGGCGTGGCTCAAAGGGGGGCCCAGCACGGCCCGTCTTCACCAACACAAACCCAAGACCCTCGCGAGGGGCCAAGCCTCGCGAGGCGGATGACGCGGAGCTTCCTCAGGCACGGCCTCGTCAGGTTGGCTCACGAGGAGGCAGAGAGATCAAGGCGGGGTACCTCACGAGGTGCCCGTGACGAAAGCCATGATGATTCAGGGCGCCAGGCGGGTGCCAGCCCGCGCAGCGTCCTCCTTCCCTCTTTGGTGCAAAGGGGGCAAGCGCAGCCGCGGAGTACCGAGGCATCAGGCAAAGGTTGCCATTTCGGTGCAATGAGACCAAGACCAGGAGGACTACGAGATGGAGGTCACCGTGGAGCCCAAGGCGGCGTCATCACCAGAGCTTTGCATAGGCAAAGACTGCTTTTGTCAGGATAGCTGATACTTGCTGTCCCCCTTCAAATTAGCCCGCCATTGTTGGCTCCCTTCCCGCTATATATTTGGGAAGAGGACCAGGTCCTCTATAAATAGGACTAGCCACCCCCAGGGTAGAGAGGATCGAGGATCGAGAATCAGCCAACCCAGAAACAAGCTGGGGTTGAAATCAGGGTCGAACAGTTGGAGGAAAGCAGAGAGAGAGAAAAAAAAGGTGACTGAACCCCTCCGAGCAGTTCATCGCCCCAGCCAAGAACAGCCCCTCGCGAGGCTGTTCTCCCTTGTATTGTTCATCATCATCAGCCCAAGAGGCAATCCACCACACCACACACTGGAGTAGGGTATTACACCACAACGGTGGCCCGAACCAGTATAAACCCTGTGTCTCTTGTGTTGTTCTTTCCTTAGTTTAGATCCTAGCATGGCGGAGGGGTGCAGGTAGGTTGGGGGCGAAATCTCCGCGCGCACCCCAGTGTTCGAACCTCAAGGGTCTGCCGGAACCCGAAATCCGACATTTGGCGCGCCAGGTAGGGGTGCACCGGAATTCGTCTTCCACCGCCCTGTTCTCCTCCGACCATCACGCCCATGTCTGACGCTCGTCGGGCCCGCACCGAGCGCCGGGCCGCTCTCGCTTCCCGGGTCGCCCAGACGGCCCCTGTCGGCGGGCACCCACGCCGTTCCCCGTCACCTGCCGTCAACGCCGCCACCGGCCCGACGGGGGACAAGCGGCAAGCATCGTCCCAGCATCCGTCCGTGCGGCAAGACGGCCGCACCGCAACTCCCTCGCTCACCCCAGCTGGTTCTTCGTCCCGCGCGCTCCGCGCGCCCATGGAGGCTCAAGCTGCACTCATCACGGCAAACGAGCTCCTGCGCTACCGTCCCGTCGACGACGTCTATGAAGAATGGCTCGACCACGTTGCCGAGCTCGTCCGCACCGCAGGGGGCTCTCCTGCACCGTCCGTTCCATTGCACCACACCCCGCCCCGCGCGGGCGACGAGGCTCCGGCGCCGCCCCGGTCGCCTCCTCCTCAAGAAGACGCCATGACCCCAAGGCGCCTGGCCCTTGGGCGGAACCCGCTCCGTCAGGTGCCAGCACGGCAAGAGCAGAGCTGCCAGGAAGTCCCTCGCCCGCAAGAAGCTGCCCGGGCGCTCCCTGCTCCAGCACGTCGCGACCATGCCCCTGCTCCCGCGCGTCAAGACCCCGCGCTGCTCCCAGCTGCAGCGCGTGGGGACATGCAAGACCAGGCTCTCTGTCACCCAAGGCCTCCCGTGGCCACAGCAGGCTGCCGCGCCTTCACCATCGAACTACGCAGCGTAGCGTGGCCCGGCAAGTTCAAGCCAGACCTGCCTCCTCGCTACGACGGCACGGCTGACCCTGCAGAGTTCCTCCAGCTCTACGAGCTAGGCATCGAAGCTGCCAACGGAGACGAGAAGGTCATGGCGAACTGGTTCCCCATGGCACTCAAGGACGGAGCCCGCACCTGGCTCCTGAACCTGGCTCCGGGCACAATCTCCTCCTGGGAGGAGAGGCGCACCCACTTCATCGCCAACTTCCAAGGCACTCGCGACCGGCCACCCGCCGTGAGCGACATGCGCCGCATCAAACAACAGCCCGGGGAAACCCTGCAGAAGTACATCCAGCGCTTCAACAACGCACGCCTCAATATTCCCAAGGTGACTGAGGAGGCCATCATCTCGGCCTTCTCTGACGGCGTGCGCGACGTCAAGATGAAGGAGGAGCTGGCGATGCATGAAGATCAGTGCACTTCCTTGGAGCTGTTCAACTTGGCAAACAAGTGCGCCAGGGCTGAGGAAGGGCGTCTCTCCCTCCTCGAGCTGCCTGCCGCGGACCCAGAAGAGAAGAAGCCCAAGGCCAAGGACGTGAAGCGCAAGGGGGCTGCCGTGCTCGCGGCAGAACCAGACACCAAGCGGGGCAGAGATCAGCCCGAACCCTCCAAGGGCAGCTGGTACTGTGTGTACCACGACCTCCACACCCACAACACCAACGAATGTCAAGAACTCCGAGCCGTGCGAGAAGGAAGGATTGGCCGACGCCCCGACCGCAGTGACCGGGGCTACGGCCGAGGAGGAGGAAGAAACGCAGGACGCTGGGAAGACCGTGGGCCGCGCCAAGGGTGGCGCGACCAACCTCGCGAGGATCGCTGGCAAGACCCGCCTCGCGAGAGAGGATGGAGGGATCAGCCTCGCGAGGGGGACTGGAGGGATCAGCCTCGCGAGGATCGCCCGCAAGGCAACGCAGGCCTCCCACCGTTGCCGCCGCAGCCAAAGCGAAACAAGGACCACCACCAGGACGAGGAGGCTGGGGGCTTCCAGGAGCCGCGCGTGATCGCCTGCATCTTGGGCGGAGCACAAGCCCCGGCCTCTCAGCGCATCTTCAAGCAGTTCACCCGCGAGGTGAATGCAGTCCTCCCCAGGCTCGAAGCCACGCGCCCCCTCAGATGGTCGTCATGCGCCATCACGTTCAGCTCAGCAGATCAGCTCAAGTGTGCGGCTACAGCCGGAGTCCTCCCGATGCTTTGTTCCCCAATCATCAGCAACATGGTGGTCACCAAGACCCTCATCAATGGAGGGGCAGGGCTCAACGTCCTGTCCGTGGAGACGTTCAACAACCTCCAAGTGCCCTACAGCCAGCTTCAGCCAACCAAGCCCTTCGCTGGTATCACTGACGGCTCCACGGTCCCGATTGGGCAGGTCCGCCTCCCTGTCACCTTCGGGGCACGCGACAACTACCGCACCGAGCTCATCGACTTCGACGTCGCTCACATTCGCCTGCCGTACAATGCCATCCTCGGGTACCCAGCGCTGGCCAAGTTCATGGCCGTAACACACCACGGCTACAACGTCCTCAAGATGCCAGGAAGCGGCGGAGTCATCACGGTGCCTTGTGAAGAGAAGGACGCGGTGTGTTCCTTGGAACGAGCCTTTCAGGCCGCGTCACTGGAAGACCCGGATCGTGGAAGCAGGAGGCCTCCCGAGACCACCCCCAAGAAGAAGAAGACGTCGTCCGGTCCGACCACTCAGGAGGCAGGCCCCTCTGGGCCCGCGCCTGCCCAGGGGGAGCCTCCCTCCATTGCATAGGAAAGCGCGCCCAGCGCCCTCCTCAGGCAGGGCTCGGGGGCTCTCCCCTGGAGGGCCACCGACCTGGCTAGGGTCACGAGGGAGGAGCTTGGGCACCACATGGAGGCGTGTTTTGAAGCACGTTTCCCTCGAGAAGGAGCAAGGCAAGGAGATCCAGATCCTCAGGAGTTTGTCAGCAAGGCCATTCAGGAGGTACAGGAGTCAAAAGTCATGAAAGGCGGCCGCCGCTTGCCAGCAGTGGCCCCCCATCCAGGCGAGAATGGTGGGCTGCGCGTCTGCATCAACATACCGGGGCTCAACCGAGTCACCTCTCTAGAGCGCCTCTGGCCCTCGCGAGTGGGGCGCTGCGGAGGTCCACCCCACAGCTACGTTCGCATGCCTTACGGCTTGCCGAACGCGGCTGACGCGTACCAGCGTCTCATGAGGGGCATCACGGAAGCACGAGAGGCCAGGCGTCCCGCAGCCCTGGCAGAGACAGAGATGGCCCGCGAGGAGCCGCCAGCGCCTCCGGAGCCTCCCAAGGCCCCTGGGCCTGGGGGCTCGTGAGGATCGGCTCCCGCAGCCCACCGAGCCTGCTAAACCAACACCCCTTCATCCTCAACATCACCAAGTGACATCTTTCGAGTTTTACTTCCCGCTGGGAGCGCCCTCAGGGCTGCATTATTCCCAGGCCGCATGGGTCCGTCCCTGCGGCGTGTATCCCTTTATTCCATGTTGTTAGCTTACCTTGTTGGGGGCGCCCCTCGGGCTGCATGACCCCCCCAAGTCGCTCGGGCCTGACCCAGTGATGTCCACATTCCCAACATCTCTTTGAACGAATCCACTCCTTCTCGGCTAATGTGTTTTACCCAGTTGCCTGCTCAGCTGACGCCAACTAACGAATCTGCTCCCAAACGGCACGACGCTTGCGCATGGGTCCGTCCCTGCAACGCCGAAAAACCTGGATGGCTGAGCTCTGGCCGCGGCAGCCCCGCATAGTGTCACCTCGTCAAGCCTTCAGTGCCTCACTACCCCTTGGAAGCAACCCACGGCTGACCGTCAATTGTCATGGCAACCCTTTGCTTCCTCTATGATGGACCTGCAGGACCTTCCGAAGGAGCTGCGTCAGGCGAGGCCCTTGCGGTGTCTCCTCCGCTCTCGTTCGCGTGAACCGCTTGCACGTTGAAGGGGGGGTGCCTGAGCATCGCGACTCAGGGATCCTACTGGCTCTCCAGCCCTCACCCTCTGGCCTTGACCACGGCATCGCGACCTGGCATACCAGCGACGGCTGAGACTCGCTCGAGGGCCGGGACCCGAGGACATAGAGCATAAAGGGGAGAAAAAGCGAGAGGGGTGAGATGCATGAGGACCTTGCCAAGCAACCTCGCGCATGCCGATGCACGAACCCGGCGACACACCAGGGAGTGGCCCCTGATCCTCGAGATAAGTCATCGCCCGGAAGCGCCAGCTACCGTGGCACCATCCCCGCACCTAATGCTATCCCATGTTAGCGACTCCGCTCTCCTTTCTCACCGAACGACGGCTGCTTGGGTGCCAAAGGGGACCTCCTGAGCATCGCGACTCAGGGGCTCCTACCGAACTCCGGGTCGCTCACCTCCTGGCCTTGACCACGGCATCGCGACCTGGCATACCAGCGACGGCTGAAGCCGCCTTGGGACTGGGACCTGTCGGCGCAGAGCACCAATCCCTCGTGAGGTTCGAAAGGGAGGACTGAGCTAAGATGGAATGAGCAACTCGCGCAATTCTACCACAAGGGTTATATATACAAGACAGGATCACAGGCACCTTACAAGCCCCTACGGGACACGTTTTTGATTCCTCGCGGGGAACGGATCCTAAAGGGACACAAACTACGCTCGTCCCTGCAAAAGACGCCATCATCAATAGTGGGCCGTCAAGCACTGGCGCCAACCCCATCTAGATCAGACTCGGCGGCGGCCTGACGAGCCCGCCCTGCTCCAGGAGCGGCGCCGGCTCGGGGGCTCGTAGCTGTCGTCGCTCGTCTCCGGAGTCGCGAAGAGCTCGCCGGAGTCACTGGAACCTCCGACGCCTCCACCGCCTGAGGAGCCTCCAAGGGAGTGGGTGGCATGCCCAGTCCTCGTCACAGCAGGGCCCTGGCCACCTTCCCCGGGGCAGCACTCCAGCCGGCGCCCGCTCGCATCGAAGACCTTGAAGAGCATCACCGAAGCACCGTCGTAGTCCAAGTGGATCGCGAAGACTCCCCTTGTCCTGCAAACCCGGGCGATTTCCCTCCAGCCCTGGGTCATGTAGACCTCGCCCGGGGCGACGACCGCGACCTCTGCCTCGGTCGCGAGGGTGCTGCAGCCGGCGTGCTGCAGCCAGAGCTCCAGGGGCTCCCCCTGCGGGATGATGGAGGCGAAGAAGGGAGGAAGGCGGATCCAAGACTGAAGAGGAATGGCGACGTGGAGCACGAACTCTTGGAAGGAGCCCTCGGTGTGGACCCCAGCGGGGACAACCCACACCTTAGTGACCCGGCGGCGCCGCCCGTGGCGGTTAGCATCAACTCCTTCGGGGCCCTCAATGTGGGCGTACAATGGAAGCAGGAACCCTGGCAGTGCCCGCTCGCCCCAAGGCCTCGGCACCACCTGAAGGGCCCCTTCGTCCGGGCCACGGGGGATGAGCCGTTTCTTCGGCGGGAGAGGGTCTGGCCCCTCTCGGGGAGCCTTTCCCTTCTCTGCCCTCGAGAACCGGCGGATCGGAGCCATCGCGGCAAGACGGAGGAAGGATCGGGAAGAAGGAGAAGCAAGGAGGGGTGGACTGGAAGGGCGCGTGCCGTTCCGTACTTATGACCGGCGAAGGCCAACCGCCGGCCTCCACGATCACAGGTAATCATGACCCATTTTTGCATGCAGGGACTCGTCCAATCCGTGCAGTTGCCGAGGCGTCATGGGGAAGTGGAGACGCCCACGTCCAATCAACCGCCACGCGGCGCCCAAGGCCGCAGGCTGTTAGGGCCCGCGGCGCTTCGCTCTTGCCCTTCTGCCTCCCTGCACGGCCAAGCCCGGGCGTGCCTTGGGCCCGGGGGCTACTGTCGGTGTTCTGGGAACGGGGGTCCCCAGACTTGCCTGCCTGCGGCCTACGGCGTGGCTCAAAGGGGGGCCCAGCACGGCCCGTCTTCACCAACACAAACCCAAGACCCTCGCGAGGGGCCAAGCCTCGCGGGGCGGACGACGCGGAGCTTCCTCAGGCACGGCCTCGTCAGGCTGGCTCACGAGGAGGCGGAGAGATCAAGGCGGGGTACCTCACGAGGTGCCCGTGACGCAAGCCATGACGATTCAGGGCGCCAGGCGGGTGCCAGCCCGCGTAGCGTCCTCCTTCCCTCTTTGGTGCAAAGGGGGCAAGCGCAGCCGCGGAGTACCGAGGCATCAGGAAAAGGTTGCCATTTCGGTGCAACGAGACCAAGACCAGGAGGACTACGAGACGGAGGTCACCGTGGAGCCCAAGGCGGCGTCATCACTAGAGCTTTGGACAGGCGAAGACTGCTTTTGTCAGGATAGCTGATACTTGTTGTCCCCCTTCAAATTAGCCCGCCATTGTTGGCTCCCTTCCCGCTCAATATTTGGGGAGAGGACCAGGGCCTCTATAAATAGGACTAGCCACCCCCAGGGTAGAGAGGATCGAGGATCGAGGATCGAGGATCGAGAATCAGCCAACCCAGAAACAAGCTGGTGTCGAAATCAGGGTCGGACAGTTGGAGGAAAGCAGAGAGAGAGAGAAAGGTGACTGAACCCCTCTGAGCAGTTCATCGCCCCAGCCAAGAACAGCCCCTCGCGAGGCTGTTCTCCCTTGTATTGTTCATCATCATCATCCCAAGAGGCAATCCACCACACCACACACTGGAGTAGGGTATTACACCACAACGGTGGCCCAAACCAGTATAAACCCTGTGTCTCTTGTGTTGTTCTTTCCTTAGTTTAGATCCTAGCATGGCGGAGAGGTGCAGGTAGGTTGGGGGCGAAATATCTGCGCACACCCCAGTGTTCAAACCTCAAGGGTCTGCCGGAACCCAAAATCCGACAGGTAACAAGGCAAAAGAGGGGCAACGTGCACTGACAGTTCGAGCATGGAGCAATCACGAGCATCGCATACACCACACATGCAATAATTCACGGGCAGTCGTCTCGGGGTTATACCTTCGAAGTGTGCAAGCGGGACAGTTCTCGTTCGGTGCAAAGGAGAGTAAGTAGACATTCTCGCGACGGTGATAGTGGAAGTAGTCGTTCTCACACGCTCTAGGGTTGACGGTAGAGGTTCTCGCGATCTCGGCGATGGTAGTGGTACAAGTTTATCGTTGCACGAGTTTCCGTAGACATTCATGTCATCGGTGTCGTGGTTCTTGGGGTCTTCGGACTTTCCAGTCTCGTTCTTGCGACGGTAGTCGTTCACGTTCATTTGGAGAGGTACTTGATGATCTCGGTCTTGGCGTTGGTATATGTACATGGCAACCATAGTGGTACTATGCGTCGGTCGTCGAGGGTCTTGCTGAAATCCACAGAGCCGGTGTGATTGTTCGGGCGTCGGTCTTGCCGATGGGGTACTTGGTGACCTCCACGGGATCAGTAGTTGTACATGGTCTTTGCGTTGTAGTTTGACTTGGCGATTCCAAAGAGTACATCGGTAGTAGAACTTGGCGGTCTCGACGGTCGTCGTGATACTTGACGTAATCCACGCAAACAGTGCTTGTCCAAGCATCGATCTTGATGAAGATGTACTTGACGAGTTACCCGAACGCATTAGTCCTCGGACTTGGGCTCCGGAGATGGTGTTGTGGTGGTCCTGCAGCAACAGCCTCCGCAAGGGCGTTGGGGGGAGGAGATGGTCGCGATAGAGGACGAAACCAAGGAGCAGCAGTGCGAGGAGGGCCATGGCGGGCGTCGTGGTTGAAGGCCCGAGGTGGGTGTGGTCAGAGCAGAGTCTTGGTGCTAGACTCACCTGAGTCAATGTGGGCGCGTGGTGTCCAAACAGCAGCTGCAAGGGCAGAGCGAGGTCGGCGCTGCGGCGCAGCTCGACGGCGGCAAGGCGGCAAGGGGAACCGGGCAGGAGGAAGGAGAGGCCGGCGGCTGCGGTACAAGAAGCAACCGAGGCGCAGCTTCGGGCCATGGCGACAGCGAGGCGGCGGCGAACTTGGAGGCGGGGCGGCGTCGGGCGCGCAGGTGGCTGTGGCCGGACGGCATCGCCATGGGAACGGAGGAGGCGCGAGCGAGGAGCCAAGGACATCGCTCCTGCTCGGGGTCCTGGGTACGTGAGGCTGCATGGCCATGGGGATTGGGATCCCCCTTGGTCGCGCTGAAAAGGTGAGGGAGGAAGCGAGAGGAGGGAGTAGGGATTGAGGAGAGAGCGAGAGATGGCATCGAGGGCGTGGTGGCGGCGGCCACGGGAACGTGAGGGGAGAGATAGGGATCGGGGAGAGAGCGAGAGGGAGATAGTCTAGAGTTCGCTCGGGCCTTAGCTGTGGGCCGGCGCTGGAGTTTGTGAGGCCCAGGTGGGCAGCGGGGAGAGATGGGCCTAGTGGAGAGGGCGGGCCGCACCTAGGGAGACCGGCGGCTGGGCCTTAGGCCAATTTGGTGGGCTGTGTTCTCTCCTCTCTACACTCTCTTCTCAAGAAAAAAAACAGCACATGGATAAGAAAGAAAAGAAAGGGAGGATAGGGGAAGGAGTTGGACACGCGGATAAACTTCCTGGGCTCAAAAAAATGTGCTTGTTCCGAGAAAATAGAAAAAGGCCAAGATTGCAAAGTTTAAATCCAAACTCATTTGAATTTAAACAAAAGATTTGAACTAAGACTCGGTAAAAGGAAGGTCCATAAATGTTGAGAATTTAGGAGGAGCCTCGATAAAAGAGATGAGAGATATTGGCAAGGTTTGAAGGTCAAACTCGAAGAGGAATAGACATGGGAATTATTTTGCACGTGTGTTATGATGATTCCAAATTAATGGAATATTTAATATAGCTCCCTAATATCGCGACGATATGTTATAAAGAGAATCACCATGTGAATTCCCTCGGTTTAAATGGATCGAAGATCCATACGGTTTAATTAGTTGAGAAGCAAAAGACTTATGACATGATGACATGATAAAATGCAACGCGCAAGCAAATGACATGGCAACGATAGCGAATAACTGGAAGACACCTGGCGCAACGGTCTCGGGGCGTCACAACCCCCCTGCTACCTGGGACCCACCTTGGTGGGAGGCTGACTTGTGGGCCTACTAAGTTGACTGGGACGGAGGCCTTTGTCAACTTTAGTCAATATATGAACGACTCTAGCTCCAGTGACCGTACGATGTCCATCCAACGGCCGTAGTGCTTCTTCAACCTCTGGTCTTCTTGCTCCAGCCGCCCAAAGTAGCGCCGGTCGTGCCGCTTGGTCCTGCCGCCCGTGGCTGGCTGTGATGCCGCGGAGACCTCACCGCCCCCTACTACTCCCACCGCTGGCCAGGCCATCCCTCTACGCACCCACACCCTCTGTTATTCTGCGGCGATGGCAGCCTCAGACCGCAGCCGAACGAGTGAACCCTCATACTCCTCTACGCGTGGGCATCCACTGCCCCGTCTTCCCCGGATCCGCGTCGTCCCCTTCCTAGGCCTCGTCGTCGTCCACCGCCCTGGTGCTCTCGGCGCGGCGTGGCCAACATAGTCAAGGAATGGCTTCCATCGGACGTGGACTGTACGTGGAGAGACTGACAGCTGGGTCCATGGCCGCAGCAAGGAAGTGCCTCCTTATTATGCGCAAAATAATTATTCCTCCACCTGACAGCGGAGACCCACTGGACGGGCCACCGTATTTCCTGAAAAAAAACGTTTCCCCCTGACTGCTGGGACCCACCAGCTACATCTTCGCACGCAAGGAAGTGCGTCCGAAAAAACGATTCGCCCCCCTGACTGCTGGGATCCACCAGCTATATCTTCGCACGCAAGGAAGTGCGTCTGAAAAAAACGATTCGCCCCCCTGATTGTTGGGACCCACCAGCTACATCTTCGCACGCAAGGAAGTGCATCCGGGCAAAAAAAACAAAACGATTCCCCCCTGACTGCTGGGACCCAGCAGCTACATCTTCACACGCAAGGAAGTGCGTTCGGGCAAAAAAAGATTAACCCCCCTGACTGCTGGGACCCACCAGCTACATTTTCGCAGGCAAGGAAGTGCCTGACAGTCGGGACCCATCTGGTCGAAGCGTACATAGCGTTGTCATTCTGGTCGCAAATGTGTACGTACATATATACTGGTCGATGTAGAGGCGCGCACGTGTCGTAGTAGAGGCGCGTACGTGTCGTAGTAGAGGCGCGCACGTAGCATGTACACGTACGTACAGCGGCCAGGGTGCAAGAAAGAAAATACGGCCACGTACGTACATACGAGCAGGGTCTCGAACGCCTACTCGCGCATACGTACGGCCAGGGCTCGTGTACATGGCTGGGTCGGAACGGAGAAACAGCGTCGTCGTCGTGTTCATGGGGAGGCAACGGAATGCGTCATGTTCGTGGGGAGGCAACGGAATGCGTCGTGTTCATTGGGAGGCAACGGAACGCGCGGGAGCCAACCGGCTGGGTCAGAACGGAATGCGTGTTTGTGTTCATCGGGAGGGCTTGGACGGAGCAGGCGATGGAAACGAGGCCTGGCATACCGCAAAACGGAGGAAACGGCCATTTGTTCGACCGGCCACGTTCAAAACGGGATCATGTTCATCGGGAGGGGTCTGGCGTGCTGCAAAACGGAGGAAACGGACCGCCTACGGTCGAAACGGGGGTCATGTTGATCGGGAGGGGTGTGGCATACCGCAAAGCAGAGGAAACGGGCCTCCTACGGTCGAAACGGGGGTCCTGTTGATCGGGAGGGGTGTGGTGTACCGCAAAACGGACGAAACGGACCTCCTACGGTCGAAACGGGGGTCCTGTTCATCGGGAGGGGTGTGGCGTACCGCAAAATGAGACTCCACGGGGTACTGTTCATCTCCACTGTCGACCACCTCTAGCCTCCACGGGCTCCTGTTCATCCAGCCTCCACCGCGCACTACTCCACCTGCTACTGTTCAACCACCCCTTCACTGTCTATTGTTCATCCAGCCCTCCACACCACAGGGTCCTGTTCAACCACCCCTCCACCTTCTACTGTTCATCCAGCCCTCCACCACACCACGGGGTCATGTTCATCCAGAGGCAACGCCACCGCTCACTGTTCATCAACCCCCCCCCCCGGAACGCTCACTGTTCATCCCAGAGGCAGCATCGATCGGCTTCGGTTAGCAGTAGTAGCGAAGGAATCACTCGATCAGGTTCAGTTAACATCCATCAATCGACCGCTCGGGTTCAGTAACGCGTAGCCTGCAGTGCAATCGCTCGGGTTCAGTTAGAGCCCAACGCCTCACTCGGGTTGAGTTAGAGCCAACGCCTCACACACACGCGCGTACGTGTACGAGAGAAACGCGCATCTCTAGGCCCCCGACCTCCCACCGTAACCGGGAACTCCCCGAAATTTTCCTCCCCCTCGCTTCTACCATGTTTTTTCCGTCATGGACGGCCCAAAGAATGTCATGCAGCTGCGTCTCTGGCCCGCCCAGGACGAAAAGCCCATTTTCTGTCATGATTTTTTGTCATAGAAGTAGAAGCCCACCACATCTATGATGATATCGGGATTTGTCACAATTATCGTCATAGAAGTGTCATATGTATGACAGGAAAAAAATTTGTTCGGCCCAAAATGTCACGGATGTGTCTTTTTTTGTAGTGACAAGTGGTATATGGATGATAGATATGGATATTTGTAATCTGAAAATATAAAAACAGCAAGGTAACTAATGATAAAAGTGAGCACAAACGGTATTGCAATGCGTTGAAACAAGGCCTAGGGTTCATACTTTCACTAGTGCAAGTTCTCTCAACAATAATAACATAATTGGATCACATTGTTGGGGAACGTAGCATAAATTCAAAATTTTCCTACATGTCACCAAGATCTATCTATGGAGTCATCTAGCAACGAGGGAGGAGTGGATCTACATACCCTTGTAGATCGCGCGCGGAAGCGTTCAAGAGAACGGGGTTGATGGAGTCGTACTCGTCGTGATCCAAATCACCGATGATCCTAGCGTCGAACGGACGGCACCTCCGCGTTCAACACACGTACGGAGCAGCGACGTCTCCTCCTTCTTGATCCAGCAAGGGGGAAGGAGAGGTTGATGGAGATCCAACAGCACGATGGCGTGGTGGTAGAAGTAGCGGGATTCCAACAGGGCTTCGCCAAGCGCTGCGGGAGGAGGAAGATGTGTCGTGGGAGGGATGGGGAGGCGCCAGGGCTTAGGTTGGGCTGCCCTCCCTTCCCCCCACTATATATAGGGCCAAGGGAGAGGGGGAGGGCGCAGCCTTGCCCCTTCCTCCAAGGAAAGGGTGCGGCCAAGGGGGGAGGAGTCCATCCTCCCCAAGGCACCTCGGAGGTGCCTTCCCCCTTTAGGACTCTTCCTTTCCCTCTCTCTTGGCGCATGGGCCTCTTGGGGCTGGTGCCCTTGGCCCATGTAGGCCAAGGCGCACCCCCTACAGCCCATGTGGCCCCCAGGGGCAGGTGGCCCCACCCGATGGACCCCCGGGACCCTTCCGGTGGTCCCCGTACAATACCGGTGACCCCGAAACTTGTCCCGATGGCCGAAATAGCACTTCCTATATATAATTCTTTACCTCCGGACCATTCCGGAACTCCTCGTGACGTCCGGGATCTCATCCGGGACTCCGAACAACTTTCGGGTTACCGCATACTAATATCTCTATAACCCTAGCGTCACCGATCCTTAAGTGTGTAGACCCTACGGGTTCGGGAGACATGCAGACATGACCGAGATGACTCTCCGGTCAATAACCAACAGCGGGATCTGGATACCCATGTTGGCTCCCACATGTTCCATGATGATCTCATCGGATGAACCACGATGTCGAGGACTTAATCAATCCCGTATACAATTCCCTTTGTGTAGCGGTACGATACTTGCCCGAGATTCGATCGTCGGTATCCCGATACCTTGTTCAATCTCGTTACCGGCAAGTCTCTTTACTTGTTCCGTAACACATCATCCCGTGATCAACTCCTTGGTCACATTGTGCACATTATGATGATGTCCTACCGAGTGGGCCCAGAGATACCTCTCCGTCACACGGAGTGACAAATCCCAGTCTCGATTCGTGCCAACCCAACAGACACTTTCGGAGATACCCGTAGTGTACCTTTATAGCCACCCAGTTACGTTGTGACGTTTGGCACACCCAAAGCACTCCTACGGTATCCGGGAGTTGCACAATCTCATGGTCTAAGGAAATGATACTTGACATTAGAAAAGCTTTAGCATACGAACTACACGATCTAGTGCTATGCTTAGGATTGGGTCTTGTCCATCACATCATTCTCCTAATGATGTGATCCCGTTATCAACGACATCCAATGTCCATGGTCAGGAAACCGTAACCATCTATTGATCAACGAGCTAGTCAACTAGAGGCTTACTAGGGACATGGTGTTGTCTATGTATCCAAACATGTATCTGAGTTTCCTATCAATACAATTCTAGCATGGATAATAAACGATTATCATGAACAAGGAAATATAATAATAACTAATTTATTATTGCCTCTAGGGCATATTTCCAACACACATAACTATCCCTCAACATGCAACAAAGAGTCACTCCAAAGTCACTAATAGCGGAGAACAAACGAAGAGATTATGGTAGGGTACGAAACCACCTCAAAGTTATTCTTTCTAATCAATCCGTTGGGCTATTCCTATAAGTGTCACAAACAGCCCTAGAGTTCGTACTAGAATAACACCTTAAGACACAAATCAATCAAAACCCTAATCTCACCTAGATACTCCAATGTCACCTCAAGTATCCGCGGGTATGATTATACGATATGCATCACACAATCTCAGATTCATCTATTCAACCAACACAAAGTACTTCAAAGAGTGCCCCAAAGATTCTACCGGAGAGTCAAGACGAAAACGTGTGCCAACCCATATGCATAGGTTCATGGGCGGAACCCGCAAGTTGATCACCAACACATACATCAAGTGGATCAATAGAATACCCCATTGTCACCACGGGTATCCCACGCAAGGCATACATCAAGTGTTCTCAAATCCTTAAAGACTCAATCCGATAAGATAACTTCAAAGGGAAAACTCAATCCATTACAAGAGAGTAGAGGGGGAGAAACATCATAAGGTCCAACTATAATAGCAAAGCTCGCGATACATCAAGATCGTACCACCTCAAGAACATGAGAGAGAGAGAGAGATCAAACACATAGCTACTAGTACATACCCTCAGCCCCGAGGGAGAACTACTCTCTCCTCATCATGGAGAGCATCGGGATGATGAAGATGGCCACCGGAGAGGGATTGCCCCCTCCGGCAGGGTGCCGGAATGGGTCTAGATTGGTTTTCGGTTGCTACGGAGGCTTCTGGCGGCGGAACTCCCGATCTATTGTGCTCCCCGATCGTTTTAGGGTATATGGAGATATATAGGCAGAAGAAGTATGTCAGGGGAGCCACGAGGGGCCCAGGAGGGTGGAGGGCGCGCCCAGGGGGTGGGCGCTCCCCCTGCCTCGTGGCTTCCTCGTTGCTTCTCTTACATGGACTCCAAGTCTCCCGGGTTGCTTTCCTTCCAAAAATAAGTTCCGTGAAGTTTCATGTCAATTGGACTCCGTTTGGTTTTCCTTTTCTGCGATACTCTAAAACAAGGAAAAAACAGAAACTGGCACTGGGCTCTGGGTTAATAGGTTAGTCCCAAAAATCATATAAAATAGCATATAAAGGCATATAAAACATCCAAGGTTGTTAATATAATAGCGTGGAACAATCAAAAATTATAGATACGTTGGAGACGTATCAGTTTACATTGAGTATGACTTGACTGGACCTCTTTTACCATGAATTACAATGTCTAGTCAGTCCTTGATCTTTAAAGGTGCTCTGCATTTATGTTTTGCGGTCTCAGAAAGGGCTAGCGAGATACCATCTTGTTATATCATATTATGATTGTTTTGAGAAAGTGTTGTCATCCGAGATTTATTATTATTGCTCGCTAGTTGATTATGCATTTGATATGAGTAAACTTGAGACCTAAGTGTTATTGTGAATGTGGTTAGTCATAATGTTTGCTGAAAACTTGAATGCTGGCTTTACATATTTACAACAATAAGAGCAAATAGATTTTGTAAAAGTTTTTCTTTATCACTTTCAGTTTATCAACTGAATTGCTTGAGGACAAGCAAAGGTTTAAGCTTGGAGGAGTTGATATGTCTCCGTCGTATCTACTTTTCCAAACACTTTTGCCCCTGTTTTGGGCTCTAACTTGCATGATTTGAATGGAACTAACCCGGACTGACGTTGTTTTCAGCAGAATTGCTATGGTGTTATTTATGTGCAGAAACAAAAGTTTTCGGAATGACCTGAAACTTCACTGGACATCTATTCGGAAATAATAAAAAATCCTTGCAAAAGATGAAGACCAGGGGGCACCACCTTTCCATGAGGGTAGGGGGCACGCCTGCCCCCTAGGGCGCGCCCCCTTACCTCCTGGGCCCCCTAGAGCTCCTCCGACCTCAACTCCAACTCTATATATTTGCTTTCGGGGAGAAAAAAAATCAGAGAGAAGAATTCATCGTGTTTTACGATACGGAGCCGGCGCCAAGCCCTAAAACCTCTCGGGAGGGCTGATCTGGAGTCCGTTCGGGGCTCCGGAGGGGGAATCCGTCGCCATCGTCATCATCAACCATCCTCCATCACCAATTTCATGATGCTCACCGCCGTGTGTGAGTAATTCCATCATAGACTTGCTGGACGGTGATGGGTTTGATGAGATCTATCATGTAATCGAGTTAGTTTTGTTAGGGTTTGATCCCTAGTATCCATTATATTCTGAGATTGATGTTGCTATGACTTTGCTATGCTTAATGCTTGTCACTAAGGCCCGAGTGTCATGATTTCATCTGAACCTATTATGCTTTCATCAATATATGAGAGTTCTTGATCCTATCTTGCAAGTCTATAGTCACCTATTATGTGTTATGATCCGTTAACCCTGAAGTGACAATAATCGGGATACTTACTGATGATGACCGTAGTTTGAGGAGTTCATGTATTCACTATGTGTTAATGCTTTGGTCCGGTACTCTATTAAAAGGAGGCATTAATATCTCTTAGTTTCTATTAGGACCCCGCTGCCACGGGAGGGTAGGACAAAAGATGTCATGCAAGTTCTTTTCCATAAACACGTATGACTATATTCGAAATACATGCCTACATTACATTGATGAATTGGAGCTAGTTCTGTGTCACCCTATGTTATGATTGTTACATGATGAACCGCATCCGGCATAATTCTCCATCACCAATCCATTGCCTACGAGCTTTCCATATATTGTTCTTCGCTTATTTACTTTTCCGTTGCTACTGTTATAATCACTACAAAATACCAAAAACATTATTTTTGCTACCGTTACCGCTACTATCATATTACTTTGCTACTAAACACTTTTTTGCAGATATTAAGTTTCCAGATGTGGTTGAATTGACAACTCAGCTGTTAATACTTGAGAATATTCTTTGACTCCCCATGTGTCGAATCAATAAATTTGGGTTAAATACTCTACCCTCAAAAACTGTTGTGATCCCCTATACTTGTGGATTATCACAAGGCGCGGTGAAATGACGCTCAATGTGTTGTAAGGCAGCGGCGGTTTACAAGCTTGAGCGGAGGTGGCTGAACACGACCGTGGCGACTCGGCGTCCTAGCGCGGTCGAAACAACACAGCATCGTGAAGACGTGTGGCGACGGGATACCACAACGGCAGCATGAGGCGGCGCAGGGCGCGGAGCCGGCCGCGGTGAAGGCAAGGCCATGGCAGAAGGGTGCGGTGCTGGCGACTTAATCCGGTGGCGGCTTGAAACTTGGAGGCACGGTAGCGGCTCGAAAATAGGCATAACCCGGCACGGCGGCTCAAGCATAGGTGGAGGCATGTCACCCGCAGGCGGCTCGTCCAGTGGCCCCGTGGCTGTGGCAGACTGACCAGGTGAGCCACAGCAGCGGCGGCGGTTTGTGACAAGGCAGTTTATGGAGTAGAGGTGGTGATCAGCTCACGCAGGGCAAAGCGGAGGCCCCTGGTGGCTCAGCACAGCGGTGGCGTCTTTGAGGAGAGCCAGGCAGGTCCGTGGGAGTGGGCAGCGGGCGGCTCGTCGTGCGGCGGCACCTGCGACAAAGGCAGCGGAGCATCTCCTGTCGCAGCTGTAGAAACCCCCTAGCGGGGCGGCTGCAGCAATCTTGACCAGCGGCGGCTCACGGTTCGGCGACTTGCGCAGATGGGCGTGGAGTCCACGGCTAGCAGAGGAGGAAGCCGGCGACACGCGGTCGGGCCCGAGACCGCGACGGTTTGCGGCAAAGGTGAGTCAGGACGGCACGGAGATTCGGCGGAGGTGTCTTCAAAGCCGTGGTGACGATTTGGATGCAAAATGACGTACTCGCACGGGGGCGAGGGCGGTTTGACGTGCGGCGACCGGACCGCGCGACGACGGCGGGTCAAGGTAGGCCCAAGGCGGTGACTTCGGTCTAAGGAGGTTCATGGCAAGGCAGCTTCAGGCAACGAGTCCGGCTCGTAGCCATATTTCGTAGCCATGTTTGCCGGCGTCGGCAGCTCAGAGGCGGGCGCGCGGGTCACAGAAAACCGGAGCGGTGCGACGCGGGAGATGGCACAGGGCCGGACCTGGCCGCGGTTGCTGCAGCTCGAGGTGCGCTGTAGTGGAAAAGGCGGCGCTCAGTACGGAGGTCAGGCCGGTCC
The DNA here is from genome assembly GCF_003073215.2 of Triticum urartu. Classification (NCBI taxonomy): domain Eukaryota; kingdom Viridiplantae; phylum Streptophyta; class Magnoliopsida; order Poales; family Poaceae; genus Triticum; species Triticum urartu. The sequence goes on along the minus strand of NC_053028.1, from coordinate 192,990,808 downwards.
GAAACGGTCTTTTGACCCGGCGGCCATGGCAGACCGGAGGATTTGGCAGACCATGCTAGCTTTGGCAGACGAGGGCGGCGGCTCAAAGGCATAGTGGCTCAGCGAAAACGGAGTAAGGCCAAGACGGCAACTCAGCAACACAGGGCGGCTGACCGTGGATGTGTTGAGGCTGCGCTTGGACTCAACACGGCGGGTTACGGCCACAACCGGCGGCTCGAGGCGAATCATAGCCGAGATGAACAAAAGTGTTAGCCAGCCCTTGACTGTAATCCACCCCCAATTCATATTCTTCTGTAGGTCGGCGGCTCCGACGCAAGGCAGCTTAATCGGCGGAGGAAGGCCGGCTTGCTGGTGCTCGGAGGTGGGTCGAACGGTGACTTATTGTAGTAGCTCCTCGGCGAGGTCCGGCCGCAGGGGCACCCAGGCGAGGGCGGATCAAAGCAGCAACAAGGGCGGAGGCGCTCGAACGGCGCCGCGACACTGGAGCAGCAGGAGGCGTTCGTCAGCACGAGGGACGGCGGCGGCGCAAGTGAGCCGGGCGAATGAGTAGGAGTTACGCCGGCGGCTCACAGCAGAAGCAAGGCTGCGGGAAGAGCGGCTCGCTGCAGCACCGGCGGTTTTGGAAGCATGATCCCGCGACAGCAAAGGCCCGAATGGCGGCAATGGAGGCGCAGTGGGTCAACGGAGTAGCTCCAAGGCGAGGCAGTTCTCCCGCAGCGGAGTACATCGATGGACGAGGTCCTGGTCAAGCTCAGAAGAGCCCGGAGACAAGAGCGCAGCGGCCGGTGGCGGGTCGGAGCCCGCGGGCGAGCGTCGGAGCGGAGCAGACCCGGCGGCGGCCGGCACATGCAGACCCGATAGTGGTGGCGAGCTGGCGAGGTTTCAGTGAGTCGTCGAGGCGATGCGGATACGGCCGTAGAAAGGAGCACGAGGCCACGGGCGGGCTAGCAGAGGAGGGAGAGCCGGCCGCGGAAGGGAAGCGGCGGCTTCGCCACTACGGCTCGGTGCAGAGCAAAGTGAGGCCCAACAGCGGGTCGAGTTGTTCTGTCGGCTCAAAGCGCGGCGGTGGCTTGGACGCGGGCTCAACTGCGATATTGGCCGCTCATGGAGAATCCACAACGGCGACGGCGTAGGAGTCCGGGTCGTGGTCTTTTTCTTCTTTTCTTTCTTGACTTTCCTTCCAACGTTAGAGTAATCTCCGTTGGATCTTTATGTCGCGTGTGATTGTAGCATTAATTGATCGATTCGGTCTTAGACCACGTCATCGTTGGAATCGAATCCCATAGACGCTTGTCTCAGGCGAAAGGCGGAGCAGGTGGCCCCTTCAGTAAGTGCAAGTTTTGGCCCTGGCTGGGTCAAGGCAGAGGCCAGAGTCGCCTCGGAACTTGAAGTAGACGTCGAGGCGTGGAGCAGTAGCGGCGGCTCGGCGGATCGGACAGAACGGCCGCCACAAAAATTTCCTGTCCGTCTCAGTGTAACACGCCGTTCCAACCGCTCGTCGATCATGTAGATCATCTAAAAAATTGCAAACTTTTCGAAACCCTGGAAAAGATCCCTTCAAAAACTCAACGCCATCATGCGCAAGTCTCACGGTGGGCGCCAACTGTCGTGGATTTGTTACGACAGATGTCCTAATGTGAGGACTTAGTCATGAGGCCAACGCATCTATGTGGTAGCTGAAGGAAATATGCCCTAGAGGCAATAATAAAGTTGTTATTTATATTTCCTTATATCATGATAAATGTTTATTATTCATGCTAGAATTGTATTAACCGTAAACTTAATACATGTGTGAATACATAGACAAACAAAGTGTCCCTGGTATGCCTCTACTTGACTAGCTCCTTAATCAAAGATGGTTAAGTTTCCTAGCCATAGACATGTGTTGTCATTTGATGAATGGGATCACATCATTAGATAATGATGTGATTGAAAAGACCCGTCTGTTAGCTTAGCACTATGATCGTTTAGTTTATTGCTATTACTTTCTTCATGACTTATACATGTTCCTCAGACTATGATATTATGCAACTCCCAAATATCGGAGGAACACCTTCTGTGCTATCAAATGTCACAACGTAACTGGGTGATTATAAATATGCTCTATGGGTATCTCCGATGATGTTTGTTGAGTTGGCATAGATCGAGATTAGGATTTGTCACTCCGTGTATCGGAGAGGTATCTTTGGGACCTCTCGGTAATGCACATCACTATAAGCCTTGCAAGCAATGTGACTAATGAGTTAGTTGTGGGATGATGCATTACGGAACGAGTAAAGACACTTGCCGGTAACGAGATTGAACTAGGTATTGAGATACCGACGATCGAATCTTGGGCAAGTAACATACTGATGACAAAGGGAACAACATATGTTGTTATGTGGTTTGACCGATAAAGATCTTCATAGAATATGTAGGAACCAATATGACCATCGAGGTTCTGCTATTGGTTATTGACCGGAGATGAGTCTCGGTCATGTCTACATAGTTCTCGAACCTGTAGGGTCCGCACGCTTAACGTTCGATGATGATCGGTATTATGAGTTATGTGTTTTGATGTACCGAAGGTAGTTCGGAGTTTCGGATGTGATCACGGACATGACGAGGAGTCTCAAAATGGTCGAGACATAAAGATCAATATATTGGAAGGCTATGTTTGGACACCATAATGGTTTCCGATGAGTTCGGGCATTTTCCGGAGTACCGGGAGGTTACTGGAACCCCTGGGGAGTCAATGGGCCTTAATGGGCCCTAGTGAAGAAAGAGGGCAGCACGCAAGTGGTGGGGCGCGCCCCCTAGGCCCAAACCGAATTGGTTTAGGGTTTGGGGGGCCGGCCCCCCTTTCCTTCTCCTCTCCTCCTCCTTCCGCCTTCTCTTAGTAGGAATAGGAAAGGGGGGCCAAACCTACTTGGAGTAGGATTGCCGTCGTGCTGACAAAACTCTCCCACGGCCTCAACTGGATCAAGAGTACGAGGGATGTCACCGAGCTGAACGTGTGCAGATCGTGGAGGTGTCGTGCGTTCGGTACTTGATCGGTTGGATCGCGAAGACGCTCGACTATATCAACCGCGGTTCATAACGCTTCTGCTTTCAGTCTACGAGGGTACGTGGACATACTCTCCCCCTCTCATTGCTATGCATCACCTAGATGGATCTTGCGTGTGCGTCAGAAATATTTTGAAACTACTGTGTTCCCCAACAATAGCTTGAGAGGGGTTGATCGGAATCGAGAGACACAACACAAGACAAGGGTTTAGACAGCTTCGGGCCCCGGGAAACATCATCCGGTAACAACCCAACATGTTGTTTGTGGCTAAGTCTCATTATACTCATGAGGGAGTCGCCGCATAAGTCGGCTCTCCTAATTATGTCTAGCCTTAGCGATTATTTTCTATCTCTCTTGGGGTGCCCTGCCCCTTCTTATATAAGTTGAAGGGGCGGGTTACATGTAGAGTCCTAGTCGGATTAAGACTTAAACTATTCTGACTTCTCGTCATAGGCTTCTCTCCATGGGCTTCTTAACGTCTCAGGCTTATTAACGTCTTGGGTTTCTCTACCTGTCGGGTTATGACTATCTGCCGGCTTACCATCTGGCTTACAATCTGACTTATAATTTGGTTTACAATCTGCCAGCTTATAATCTGGCTTACAATCTGCCGGCTTATAATCTGGCTTACAATCTGTCGGCTTATAATCTGCCGGGTCACCAATGAAACACCAAGTCCCAACCGGGTCATATCTCCGGCTGGGTCATACTGCGGGGTATATCCCCGACACCCTCCCCCATCCTCTCTTCCTCACTTTCCCCTAGCTCCCACCTCCTCTCTCCCTCACTTTGCTTCTTCATCACTACTTCTCCCCCCATTACTCTCCTTCTTCTACCTACCTTGCTCTCTCTTTATTACTCCTAGCTAACTATACCACCTCCATTAATACATCTCCTTCCTCTTTTTCCTTCTCCCTCCACTAGTTGAAATTGCCTCCTCCCAAACTAGCTAGCTAGGTAGATGTAGCATTTAGTGAAGTGACCTATGTACCCCCTAACTAGATCTAGCCTTGTCAAGAAGAGCTTTGTCCACTTTTGATCTCCCTACTACATCATCATCTCACCGTGCTCGATCTCGAGATAGGTGATTAAAGATTTATGCCTTTGCAAGAATGAAAATATGTGTATGTGTGTGCGATATGACATAATCGGGCGATAGGATGGAAATTCTGTGTGTGGCATGAGTTGACACCGAATTGTGCTTGTGAGTTGCCTATGTTTTGCTGAAATGTCGATTTATTTCCATTTCGGCGAATTTCGGGCAAACTCTATATTTCCTATTTTTAGGGAAGGTCATGCCGAGTTTTTGTATGACTTTGATGCATGCACGCATTTTTATAATCAATTTGATTATTATTACCGTGCAGGCATTCATGATGATCAGTGGAATGATGGTGGACAGGTGGTTGCGGTCGGCGGTGCAGGACATGAAAGAAAATAACCTAACAGAGGTTTTATGTCCGTGTCGAAGATGAAAGGACGAGTTTGGCTCGACCCCTATGACGATGGCCGTGTCGAAGCGCACCTACTCATGACTGGTTTCATGGATGGCTATACTCGGTGGATAATTGAAGATGAGGATGTTGATGTTGAGGATGCCGATGGGGCAGGCAATGACAACACGGGGCAAGACGAAGAGATGATCGATAATGGCGGCGGGGAAGTGGCCAGACATGGCGGCGGAGAAGGGGCTGGACATGGCGGCAGAGAGAACGTGGACTCCATGCTGCAGAGTTTGTCGGTACTAAGTTCAATCGTGCGGGACCCTCATGTTCAAGCACTGCTTTGTAAGGAAACGAGTACTGAGAGAGCTACTTCTAGAGAGGAGGCCAAGCTGCAGCAACTGGTGGTAGACTCGAACACTCCATTGTATCATGGTTGCAATCCTGAGGTGGCCCACTTGAGTTTCACGCTCCAACTCCTGAAGACGAAGGCTAAAAACAAATGGACCGACACTAGCCTCGATGAGCATCTCAAGTACCTAAAGGATGTTCTTCCCATGGGGAATCTATGTCCTACTAGTGTGGATGAGGCCAAGAAGATCGTGTGCCCTCTGCTGCACGTTAGATACCATGCATGCATTAATGGTTGCATAATTTATTGGAAGGAGCACGCGGAAAAAACAAGTTGTCTGGTGTGCAATGCTTCTCGATGCAAGAAGGCCGGGAAGAAATCTCCCTAGAAAGTTGTATGGTACTTACCGATCACTCCCCGTCTCCAGCAGTATTTTGTAGATCCCAAGGAAGCAAAGCTGATGCGCTGGCATGCGGAGAGGAAGAAGCCCGACGATTGAGATGATCCCAAGCTAAGACACGTCAAGGATGGAAGCCAGTGGAGAGCATTGAATGACAAATATCGGTATTTCGAATGTGATGCAAGGAACATCGTGCTCGGCGCATGTACCGATGGCATGAATCTGTTTGGAAACCAGAACACCAACCATAGCACATGGCCCGTGTTTGTATGGATGTACAACTTCCCCCTGGTTGTGCATGAAGTCGAAGTACATACACATGAGCATGCTGATTCAAGGGACGAAACAATTGGGAAATAATATTAATCTGTATCTGGGGCTACTTCAAGAGGAGTTAGACACCTTATGGAAAACACCGGCCAAGACATGGGACGCCAGCAAAGGTGAGTACTTCTATATGAGAGCCGCGCGCGCTGATCATGACGGTGCACAACTATCTCAGTTACAGATATGTTGTAGGCTAGGTGTGCCATGGATATTGCGGATGCACGTGGTGCATGTATGATACGACGTCTTAGCAGCTATCGTCAAGGAAAGAGGGCGGGTCTGGGAATATCGTGTACATGGGGCATCAAAGATGGCTCGAGAAGGACGACCGGTGGAGAAACCGTGGAGATCTATTCAATGGTGACGCTGAGCATCGAGGACCTCCACGTAAGCGGAGCGGCACCGAAATCGATGAATTGTTGAAAAACTTGGAACAGTGCCCCGCACCAGGAAAGACGATGAAAAAGGCGCCGGATCCGCTGCTGAAGGTATGGAAGACGAGTTTTGTTTTCTGGGACTTGGAGTACTGGCACAAACTCGACACGCCTCATTGCCTTGATCAAATGCATATCTATAAGAATGTCCTTGAGAGCTTGCTTGTGACACTGATGAACATGCCGGATAAGACCAAGTATGGGCCAAAGGCAAGAAAAGACTTGCAAGATTTGGAGATCAGGGCAGATCTACACATGCCGCCCCGTAAAAAGTCAGAGGAGACAGAGATGGAGACAGAGGCGCGGGATAAGAAGGGCAAAAAAGTAAAGGAAGAGGATTATTGCCCCCCTTCTTGCTTCACCTTAAGTCCGGCTGAGATCGATCAATTCTTCAAGTACCTTACCGGAGTCAAAGTTAGTTCCGGTTACTGTGGCAAGATAAGCAGATATCTAGACACAGAGAAGAAAAGGTTTAGCGGGATGAAGTCCCATGACTTCCATGTGATGATGATGCAGATACTACATGTTTCCCTTAGAGGGATAAGAGACAAGCACGTCTGTGACATGCTTATTGGTCTCTGCAACTTTTTTGATGTCATCTCTCGAAAATCGATCGGTGTGAAGCATCTTCGAAGGCTACATGAAGAGATCGTTGCGATACTAAATGAGCATGAGATGTACTTCCCGACCGCGTTCTTTGACATCATGGCGCATTTGTGTGTCCATATTGTGGACGACATAATAGACCTGGGCCGTCATTCCTGCACAACATGATGTCGTTTGAGAGGATGAATGGAATCATCAAAGGATTTGTTTGTAACATGTCCCGTCTGGATGGAAGCATTGTCCAGGTCTATCTGACATAAGAGTGCATCTCTTTCTGCGAGAATTTTCTATATGGCATAGACCAGCCGCCTGGTGTTGGTGTTGGTTTGCCCGTTAACAAGCACGATGGGAGGCTCGAAGGAGAAGGTCACTCCAACGGTCACAGGGAACTGCATGTGGCATACTCAGATCGACGCAACGACTTTGACAGAGCAAACTTGGTAGTGCTAGAACACCTAGACGAGGTAGATCCTTTCGTGGCACTGCACAAATAAATTGTCGCACAGAAGTATCATGACCGGGGGGTATGCAGGATGGACGCCGAAGTTACTAGAGAGCACAACTCTACTTTCCTACATTGGTTCAAAGAGCATATTATTGCTAATCCCCCGGAAGAGGGCTCTAAGGACGGATTGCTCATACACGCCTTAGCACATGGCGCCTCGCCCAACCTCGTCACCTATCAGGCATACGATATCAACAGATACACATTCTACACAGAGGCCAAAGATATGGACAGTGATGATCAGAACTCAGGGGTGACGATGGAATGCATGACCGGCAGCGACAACGACGCGACTGAGAGATTTTACGGAAGGGTCGAGGAGATCTGGGAGCTTGACTACTCTGGACTGCACAACGCGACGATGTTTCGTGTCAGATGGGCTAAGAATGTTGAAAGAGAAAACCGGTATTTCACTACCATGACTACACCGGACGCCAAGAGCACTACCGTGAACGCTATCGCAAAAAACGAGCCATGGGTACACGCTAAGCACGTGACATAATGCTTCTTCATAATCGACTCGTGCAATCCTAGTCGTATAGTCGTGCGGAGAGGCAAAAGGAACATTGTTGGAATGAATGGAGTCACCAACGAGGAAGACTACGACCAGTACGGTAACCCAATGAGGGAAGATGATGATGACGATGAAGTATACGTCAAAAGAAGAATCAATACTACATTACCTAAGAAAGATCGTACTCCATGGAAAAGGAAAAGTCACAATGAGGGACGGGGCTCAATTATTCTTCAACGAACAAGAAGGGAAAGAAGCTCAATCAAAAACGAAAACGTCGACGCTGAGGAACCGTTATCGGTCAAATGATGTAATATATATGTTCCTGTTTTGTGTAAACACTTAACCGTTATCCATGGGTCGAATGATGTAATATATATGTTCCTATTTTGTATACATATTTAACCATCAAATGATGCAATATATATCGCCTTAGTTATATACATTGTATCAGCTTCTCTCTCTCGGAAAAAAGGAAAAGAAAAGAAAAGGAAGAGAAAATAAAGGAAAGAAAATAGAAGAAACAAAACAGGAAAACTGTTATAGGTTCTAGTTATAGCAGTAGCGCTTCTCTGAAAAAGTGCTATAGCTACGTGAGATAGCATTAGTGCTTCTTGGAGAAACGCGCTATAGCTATTGTTGATAGTAGTAGCGCTTCTTGGATAAACGCGTTATAGCTAAATTAGCTATAGCGCGTTTTGTTGAGACACGCTGGTGCTATATTGACTTAACCCCCCGCTGGTTTCGCGCCTCTGCTTCTTCCCCCAAATACCCACTCTCTCTTCTCCCCCCTCGTCACCATTGGAGCTCGTGCAGCCGGCATCGCCTGAGCGCTGACGTCGCATGCCCCCTCCCTCGCCATCGCCCGGCCCCGACATCAACGCTACGCACCTCCTCCCTCGTTGTTGTGCCCCCTCCCTCGTCCGCCTGACCCTGACCTTGACGCCGCTCCGACCTCCTCCCCTCCCTACCTCAGACGTCATAGCACCTGCCTCCCCGCCGTCGTCGGGCCTGCCTCCTCGCCGTCGACACCCCTATCTCCTCGTCGTCGACGCTGCACCCTCTGTAACCCCCCCCCCATCGCTCCTCTCTCTCTGCCATTAGGGTTCTAGGTTTCTTGGGTTATGTTTTTAGTTTGGGAAGTAGGTTAATTAGGTTATATTTTTAGTTATGGCAGTAGGTTAATTAGGTTCTTAGGTTAATTTACTTAGGTGAATACTTTGCAAGAGGGCAGTAGGTTAGTTTAGTTATTTGTTTTGCGGTGATGAATTTAGTATGAACCCTAGTTAATTAGTTGGTATGAACCCTAGTTAAAAAACAGAATTAGTATGGGTTAAATGAATTCTAGGTATTTTAGGTGTTAATTTTTTTAGTTAAAGCAATTGTTGCTATTTAAATATGCAAATTCTTCAAGTTCTATATTTTTGTTGATGTTATATGCAAATTTGAGGTGGACATCTGATATGTCGACATGTGATTTGGACATGTGATGTTTAGCATTTGGACATGTGATATTTCGAAAATGATGGTTATGTGCAGGGTAAATGACCTGAGTGGCCTATGTTTCGCCGGAATGTTGATTCATTTCCATTCCGGTGAATTTCAGGCGCTCGATATGTCCACTTTTTAGCAAAGGTCATGCCGAAATTTCCCGTGTATTTTGGCATGACTTGTGCTAGAAAGTAGGCATATCGAGTGTCGGGATTTGTGGCAATGGGAATGAAACAGCATTCCGGCAAACCATAGAATTTTTATGCCATTTCTCATTTTATTATAGTTTTAGAATTAAACGAGGAGACTTAATCAGAGGAAACATGTCAAACAATGAAGAAACCGGGCCTTCTGACCAAGACGCGGACGAGATGGATTATGAGGGTGAACAACAGTACCTCGGCTTTTTGTCTGCTAAGCAGAGTCAAGGTTTGCAGGTCGGCCTCGATAATGGTACTGACGTCGACATCGACACTGACACCGATGGCGCCAGCACCGATGGCGGCGCAGAGACCGGCGGGGAAGGTACCGGTGTCGATGCCGCTACCGCTACCAAAAAGAAGAAGCAGAAGAAGCAGAGGATACAAAAACCTAACAAACTCGGCATCAGACAACTGGTAATCACAAATATAGCCCCTGGCAAGTTTGATCCATTAGAGACGGAAGAACCTCGCAAGTGCTATGGGAACCAAGTAGGATGCATCCTACGGGAATGTGTGAGCATCAACGACGATGACTTAAGGAGTAAATAACATTTGAGGCAGTTGCTCCTGACGAAGTTGCACAAGAGATTAGAGTTCCTCGACCGGGATGGTAGCGTAGAACAACCGTGGGATGATCTGAAGATGAAAAAGATTAACAATCATGCCATGGGCATGTTCAGCAATGATTTGGCCTCTTGGAAATGGAGGGTGAAATGAGCTATTGAGACTGAGGAACCCCTGTCCAAGATTCTGGAGGAAAATCCGACACTTACGGAAGAGGAGTTCGAAAAGTTCAAGAACACTTGCGCTACCGAGGCAGCCAAGGCTAAGGCTGCGAAATTCAAGAGCCTTCAGGAAAGGAACACGGGGAAGCATCGCCTCGGAAGCCATGGCTACCTTGGCAAAAGGCCCATATGGGATAAGGAGGACGCGGAACGGGAAGCCGCGGGTCTCCTAGACCCCTTCGCGAAGTTCGCCAACCCTTGGAGCGTGACTTCATCAGGGCCCGCAACAACTGGGACAAGGAAAAGAAGGTTTTTTACACGGACCAGATCACGAGGCAATTGATTAGAATACTGGTAATTATTCTTTTACCACCTTACATTTAGCTCCTGATCAAGTCGACTACACATTCGTAAATGGTTCACGTTCCTTCTACAGGAGAAGTGATACGTCTCCAACATATCTATAATTTTTTATTGTTCCATGCTATTATATTATCTGTTTTCGATGTTTTATATGCATTAATATGCTATTTTATATGATTTTTGGGACTAACCTATTGACCTACAGCCCAGTGCTAGTTTCTATTTTTTCCTTGTTTTAGAGTTCCTCAAAAAAGGAATACCAAACGGAATTAACTTTCGCGATGATTTTTCTTGGACCAGAAGACATCCTGAGGACTTGGAGTGCAAGTCAGAGAAGCCACGAGGCGGCCACAAGGTTGGAGGGCGCGCCCCCACCCTTGTGGGCCCCTCGTGACTCCACCGACCTATTTCTTCCGCCTATATATTCTCAAATACCCCAAAACCTTCCAGGGGAGCCACAAAACCACTTTTCCACCACCGCAACCTTCTGTATCTGTGAGATCCCATATAGGGGCCTTTTCCGGCATCCTGTCGGAGGGGGATTCGATTACGGAGGGCTTCTACATCAACACCATTGCCTCTCCGATGAAGCGTGAGTAGTTTACCACAGACCTACGGGTCCATAGCTAGTAGCTAGATGGCTTCTTCTCTCTCTTTGATTCTTAATACAAAGTTCTCCTTGATGTTCTTGGAGATCTATTTGATGTAATACCTTTTTGCGGTGTGTTTGCCGAGATGCGATGAATTGTGGATTTATGATCAGCTTATCTATAAATATTATTTGAATCTCCATTGAATTATTATATGCATGATTTGATATCTTTGCAAGTCTCTTCGAACTATCGATTTGGTTTGGCCAACTAGATTGGTTTTTCTTGCAATGGGACAAGTGCTTAGCTTTGGGTTCAATATTGCAGTGCTCGATCCTAGTGACAGAAAGTGAACTGACACGTATTGTATTGTTGCCATCAAGGATAACAAGATGGGGTTTTCATCATATTGCTTGAGTTAATCCTGCTACGTCATGACATCTTACTTAATGTGTTACTCTGTTCTTATGAACTTAATACTCTAGATGCAGGTAGGTGTCAGTCGATGTGTGGAGTAATAGTAGTAGATCCAGAATCGTTTCGGTCTACTTGGCACGGACATGATGCCTATATTCATGATCATTGCCTTAGATATCATCATAACTTTACGCTTTTCTATCAATTGCTCGGCAGTAATTTGTTCACCCACCATAATATTTTCTATCTTGAGAGAAGCTTCTAGTGAAACCTATGGCCCCCGAGTCTATTTTCCATCATATAAGTTTCCAATCTACAATTTTAGTTTCCTATTTACTTTCTTTGCAATCTTTTACTTTCCGTTCCATAAACCAAAAAATACCAAAAAATATGACTTTACCGTTTATCCATCTATATTAGATCTCACTTTGCAATTAACCGTGAAGGGATTTACAACCCCTTTATCGTGTTGGGTGCAAGTTGGTGTTTGTTTGTGCAGGTATTCGGTGGCTTGCTGCGTTGTCTCCTACTGGATTGATACCTTGGTTCTCAAAAGCCGAGGGAAATACTTACTCTACTTTGCGGCATCACCCTTTCCTCTTCAAGGGAAAAACCAACGCAAGATCAAGAGGTAGCAGGAAGAATCACCAGCATGCAGTCGAAAGCCCTACTTTGCCGATGAGGCCCAAGTGGGACACCCCTCTCAACTGGGCCTTGAACGAACTTAAGGGACTCCCTTTGGGCCAGCGGCCACAATATGGACGTGTGCTTGGCGCCGGAGACGGCGCCACGTGGAAGGTGTTTTACAAAGAGGGCCTGGAGGCCAAGAAGCAGAAAAAGAAGTTTAGTCAGGCAGACATCGACGAGAAGGTGAAGCTTGCGTTCGATAAAAAAGCAGTTGAGGACGCGAAAAAGCAGCCGAGGAGAAAAATGAGTTGCTACAGCAGGCAGTCGATGCATCTGTAAATGCCTGCAGAAATGATTTCGCTACTAACTTGATCCTGGCTATCATCAATTGGACGAAGCAAAATCCAAACAAGACAGTGCATGATTTCCCCATCCCAGATTCGTCACGAGCAACTCTGTGAACAACACCACCGCACCATCACCTGCTCACGGAACCAGGCCTGCTCTCGCAACCGCACCCGCACCTACTCATAGCAGCCTATCCTCAGTCTCTGGCGCGCTAGGCGGGCCTTCGTCTTTGTTTGAGCTCAACGCCCTCACAGTAATTACATGTCGCACCAACATATATCTAGAATATTCCATTTTCGTTGCCTCTCGGATGTTTTACGCTGCAGACATGTGTTTGTAGGCCGACGAAACCCCGTGCACCATACTCTACTTGATCAAAGTCCAGAAGGTGGACGTGGGAAAGGGGGTGATAACGAAGCCCTTGGAACTCACGTTCCACCGCCAACCGATGCCCGGTGGGCACTTCAGGGTTACCTTGTCGAGTGTGAAATCGGGGCACAAGGATTTGCCTCCTCTAGTATGGCTAGGGGGAGAGGACGACGAGACCCCGCTGTGGATTGGAAGCTACAAGGTTTGGGTGCTGCTATGGCCAAAGAATCTTCTTCGTCTGGAGCCGGCCGAGAGCACACCAATAACTACACATCAACAAGCATGTATGGAGATCACCACCCCGCCTACACAATTACCAGCGCCTGTAGTGCCGGATGAGAGCGGCGGGCGACATGATGAAGGGGGGCCAATAGTGGCTGATTTAATCGCCCCCATAGAACAAAGAATGGGTGGTGAGATGGAGGAGGAGGACCCAAATGAGTCTCCTCAATACAGACGCCTATGACGGTGACTTAGATATGATGAGTTAGCCATATGATGACTCGGGCTATCAGCATGCTGATGAGGATATGGATGACCTGCCCGGGCAGGAACGTCCTAGCAGGGATTGCAAGAAGTCTCTCTTCATGAAATCCTAACAGGACACACCTGAAGATGCCGCCTCAACACAGGCTCAACTAGCTAAGGGTCATACAATGCTTAGCCCGACAACACTGGGGTAGGGGTTAAGGAAGGGTCTGGAAGGTCAACCCAAGAAAAAGGAGAGGAAGAGACCGGGGAAGATAGGCTCAGCTGCCTACAAACAAACTAGAGCACATAGCAGCCAGACAGTGGATTTTGAAGAGCGTGTACCCGTCAAAGGTGCGGCCATGTTCCAGGTCACGGGCGAGCCGATGCTACTGCTGAAACTACTAGAGGCACTATCAAGGGATCTCAGGAGACTGCATAACCATGTGTTGTCGACTTAGAAAAGCCTACTAGCCTCGAAGGATCCAGGATATCCAACATACGTGGCTCGTGTGCCTGAGGGGAAGTGCTACGTCGACACACGGCCCGCGGAGGTGTTCTTCCTGCGGTTTGACCATATCTTCGAGATGTTTCTAACAAGGCAGCTCGATTTTACAATCGTCCGCCTTTTTGCGCTACATATGAGTTCCGTCATGAAGAGGGAAGAAGTCTCGCAAATCTGTGTGGCGAATCCATACTACATGCACAAGTCCTTCTTGAGTCTCGGCGACTTTGAGCGTGAAACTGCTAGGGAGTACCTCCAAAACTTCATGGTATAGAATAAGGACCAAGAAATTGTCCACCTACCTTATCATCCAAAGTAAGTCAGTGCTAGACAACCCTTTCGTACATTTCAAATAATCCTTCTCGCTCATATGGAGAATAATTTGAGGTGTTTTTTCCCTACAGCAACGGGTGCGCCATCCTTATCGTTCTTTACCCGCAAGTCTCCCACGCTGTGTATTTCGACCCTACCAGAAACTACAAGAAGGACTACACCCACATAATAAATATTCTAGATGATGCTCTCCAAGGCTTCGGCATTAGGGGTGGCCAGCTGCAGATTAGGAAACAAAGGAACAAGAAGTTGGGTTTCTCGCATAAAACTAACTTCTGCTACAACCATGTCCCAAAACTAAGCAGATGGATTCTACCTCCTCCATCTCATGATTGAGTTCAGCACGGATCACCAAAAGCTTCGCATGACAAGCAGAAACGATGATCGTATCCGCAAGTGGGTAGAATCTCATGGAGAAGCGGATTATAAACTTAGAGATGACTTCTCTCGCATCCAGAGGGACATTGAGACGATCATCATGAAAGAAGTTGTCGATGAGAAGGGGATGTTCCACCACGGCCCTATATCGCGAGATGACATTCGAACTCGCATAGGCATGCAACGTCAGGACCTCACGCTGTTCAAGAAGCTAGGGTCCATCCTCAATGATATGGAAGGGTGGAACATCTAGTGACTTACGATGCCGATGTTGATGATATGTGTCGGTTGAACTTGTATACTTTCTGTAGCGATGAAACTTTGTGATGTCCATGGTCCCTGCCGAACTTGCGTAACGCTACTTTGTTATTTTGGGTACGATGACTTGCGTACCTCTAGTTAATTAGTTTGCATACTATATGTTACATCTAGTTGCTAACCCTTTCTTTTTCGTGTTGCTCTAGTATATTTTGTTCCATATGATTGTACATTCTCTTGATGAAGATGCATCTCTAACAGGTACCTATATTTTTTATGGCGAAGAAGCAGTGCTATGCCATGTACAAAGGGAAGGTTCCGGGAGTGTACGACGAGTGGCCTGAGTGTACGACGAGTGGCCTGAGTGTCTGACGCAAGTGGATGGGGTCTCGGGCGCGAGACATAAAGGCTTCAAAAGCAGACAAGAAGCAGAAGCTAGTTACTTGTGGTTCCTGCTAGCGCGAGAGAGGACTTATAACCGCCGCCTCATGTACTGCATAGTTCTGCTCTCACTCATAGTGATAGCTCTTCTCGCGTATATCATTGTTTAGATGGATGACGATGTAGTTGCAAGTATTTGAGACTTGTATCGCTATTTTTCAGATGGTGACAAGAGACCACTTTGTGTTGGATGATGATTATGATGATGACATGATTTAATGAGACTATTTGTATGTGTATGCTATGATTACATTAGTATGTGTATGATATGCTAGAGATTATTGTATAAAGCCCTAAACAAATTTTAGCAGCACAAAATATGGAGCAGAAAAAAAATTCAAAAACTAATAAGAGTAGCGCGGGGTATAGCTTTAGCAACAGCGAGTTCTTAGCAGTAGCGCTCTTTGTTCAAGGGCGCTACAGCTATTATCAGCAGCGCGTGTTGGAGACTAACGCTGCTGCTATCCCTAGATACCAGTAGCACGGGTCAAACCGCGCTACTGATAAGCGTTAGCTGTAGCGTCGTATCAGTAGCGCGGCCATCCGTGCTACTGCTAGGTTTTTCCCTAGTAGTGTTGATGTGATGGCACAAAGAGGACCGTAAGAAAGACGGGAAGTTGAGAGCACCCGCTGACGGGTCGCAATGGAGAAAAATCGACAGAAAGTGGGGGGGACTTTGCAATGATTCAAGGAACGTATGGTTTGGTTTAAGCGCGGATGGCATTAATCCTTTTGGGGAGCAGAGCAGCAATCATAGCACCTGGCCCATGACTATATGTATCTATAACCTTCCTCCTTGGCTATGCATGAATCGGAAGTTCATTATGATGCCAATTCTCATCCAAGGCCCTAAGCAACCCGACAACGACATTGATGTGTACCTAAGGCCATTAGTTGAAGAATTTTTACAGCTGTGGAATGAAAAAGGTGTACATGTGTGGGATGAGCAAGACTAGCAGGAATTTGACCTACATGTGTTGTTGTTTGTAACCATCAATGATTGACCTGCTCTCAGTAACTTTTCAGGACAGACAAACAAGGGATATCACGCATGCACGCACTGTCTAGATGACACCAAAAGTATATATTTGAACAAATGCAGGAAGAATGTGTACCTTGGGCATCGTTGATTTCTTCCGACCAACCATCAATGTCGAAAGAAAGGCAAGCATTTCAAAGGCAAGGCAGATCACCGGAAGAAGCCTACCGTCTGTATTGGTGATCACATACTTGCTATGGTCAATGATTTACAAATAATATTTGGAAAGGGTCCCGATGGACTATCTGTTCTGAATGACGCTGAGGGACGCGCACCCATGTGGAAAAAGAAATCTATATTTTGGGACCTACCCTATTGGAAAGACCTAGAGGTCTGCTCTGCTATCGACGTGATGCATGTGATGAAGAATCTTTGCGTGAACCTGCTAGGCTTCTTGGGCATGTATGGGAAGACAAAAGATACACCGGAGGCACGGGAGGACCAGCAACGTGTGCATGAAAAATACGGCATGCCTCCAAAGCAGTATGAAGGTCCTGCCAGCTACGCTCTTACCAAAGAAGAGAAGGAAATCTTCTTTGAATGCCTGCTCGGTATGAAGGTCCCATCTGGCTTCTCATCGAATATAAAGGAAATAATAAATATGGCTGAGAAAAAGTTTCAGAACCTAAAGTCTCATGACTACCACGTGATTATGATGCAACTTCTTTTAGTTGCATTGAGGGGGATTCTACCGGAAAACGTTCGACTAGCCATTGTGAAGCTATGTGCATTCCTCAATGCATTCTCTCAAAAGGTGATCGATCCAGAAATCCTACCAAGGTTAAGGAGTGATTTGGTGCAATGTCTTGTCAGTTTCGAGCTGGTGTTTCCACCATCCTTCTTCAATATCATGACGCACGTCCTAGTTCATCTAGTCGACGAGATTGCCATTCTAGGCCCTGTATTTCTACACAATATGTTCCCCTTTGAGAGGTTCATGGGAGTCTTCAAGAAATATGTTCGTAACCGCACTAGGCCAGAAGGAAGCATCTCCACGGGCCATCAAACAAAGGAGGTCATTGGGTTTTTTTGTTTACTTCATTCCTGACCTTAAGAAGATTGGTCTCCCTCAATCACGATATGAGGGGAGACTGATTGGAAAAGGCACACTAGGAGCAGACTCAATAATATGTAGGGACGGGCATTCTTGGTCTCAAGCACACTACACAATTCTACAAAATTCAAACTTGGTGACCCGGTATGTCAATGAACACAAGAATATTCTACGGTCCAAACACCCGGAGCAGTGTGACGACTGGATTGCATGTGAACACATCAGGACCTTCAGCAGTTGGTTGCAAACATGTCTCATGGGTGACAACACTGTTTCTGATGATCTGTACTCGTTGGCCAGGGGACCATCTTCGACTGTATTGACTTGCAAAGGGTATGAGATAAGTGGGAATACATTTTACACGATCGCCCAAGATCAAAAGAGCACCAACCAAAATAGCGGTGTCCGCTTTGATGCAGCAACAAAGAGGGGAAATGACACATATTATGGTTACATAGTGGACATATGAGAACTTGACTATGGACATGATTTTAAGGTCCCTTTGTTTTAGTGTAAATGGGTCAATTTGTCAGGAGGCGGGGTACAAGTAGACCCACAGTACGGAATGACAACAATTGATCTGAACAATCTTGGGTACACATACGAATCATTCGTCCTAGCCAATGATGTGGCACAGATTTTCTATGTGAAGAACATGTCTACCAAACAGAGAAAAAGAAAAGATAAGGAAGCGAATACATCATACGAAGAGCCAAAGCGCCACATAGTTGTTTCAGAAAAAAGAGACATTGTGGGAGTGGAGGGCAAGACAGACATGTCCGAAGATTATGAAAAGTTTCATCGCCCATTGGTCCTTCCACCGGCAACCCCGACTCCATTACAAAAAAAGAACACCAACCCACCAAAATATCAAGCACAACCACCGTGCTAAGGTTTCAGCACAGGACGGGATGCTGAAGACGAAGCAGCAACAACCAACAGCTTCTGGACATGAGTAGCTAGCGTCTTTCTTAAACGTGAAGTTTGGAGCGGGCTTGGCCCTTGTTGCACGGGTTGATTCCGGTGGCAAAATTAAAAAAATTAACCCTCAAAGTAAAAGTATTTCACAAATTGAACAGTTTTTAAAAATATTTCACACCGTGGACCATTTTGTGCAACTCCTTAGAGCATCTCCACCCGTCGACCCAGGAAGCCCCTCAGGAGCGCTTTTTCTGCATCGGTGAACAAAAAAAATTTCACTCATGCCCCCACAAGCTCGATTAGCGACAGATGTGGTCAAAATTTTGACCGGCGAACACACCCCAAACTCAGGATCTTGGGGGAAACTCGGGGAGGAGAGAGACTGTTTGCATGTCATTTGGCCCACCGCCAGCCTCTCACTCCCTCTCTCCTTACTTTTCCTCCGGGGCCCACCCACATGCTTCTCTCCCCCACCAACTCCCATGCCCGCGCAGAACGCCTCGCCCGGCACAGGTCCGGGACAAGCTCGGCGCCGCCGCCACCTCCTTGCCGCGGCATCCTAGCTCCGCCGCAGTGCGAGCCCGCCCCCCCCCCCCCCCCCCGCGACAACTCACCGCATACACATTCCCGCAGCACCACAACTAGCAGCAGCAACTGGACGAGGAGAAGCAGGACGCAGAGGAGGGGGCGGCAGGATGAAGGAGCTCCGGGGCCGGCTGGCGGACTACGCGTGCCACCACCGGAAGCACGGTCACGACACGCTCCTCCTCACGCGCCGGTGCGACCAGGAGATGGATCCCACATCGTCGCGCCCTGCTTCCACCCCACCTCCTCGACGCCCAGCCGGCCACGCGCGCCCTGCTTCCTCCTCGCCGCTCGGCAGAGCAGCTCGAGCTGTAGGACGTCGCGGCGGAATCGGGCGTGGAAGGTCATCCAGCCGCGGAAGTCGTCCACGCAGAGGATGGCCGGGGACAGCGAGAAGTTCCTGGCCACGGCCGCCATGTGCAGCGCCGAGGCGCCCAGGAACGCACCCAGCTCCACGATCACGTCCGGCTGCACCTCCTCGATGAGCTCCGCGAACACCGCCCTCGTCAACCCCCAACACGGTTGTGCGCGCCGATGGGAAGCTCGCGTACGGGCTCTCGCCGTCGAACATCTTGTCGAGAAGCGTCTTCACCACGTCCTCGTCTGGCATCGGCTCCCCGCACGCGTCCGCGAATCGGAACAGATAGTGCGGCGGCGAGCGTGGGTAGCTCATGCCGTTCGACAAGGTTGTGACTCCGACGGAGGCTGCGGTGAGGTGCGCGGTGTGCGGCTGTATGACCGTCTATGACGGCTTGGGCGTGGACGGGCGGGTGGACAACGAGACGATGTTGAGCGAGTACTCGATGGAGAAGACGATGAGAAAGGTGGTGAGGCGCGGGAGGGGAGCCTCGCCGCACACCGGCCGCCGCCGGAAGCCCACGCGGCTTCATGATCGTGCACGCGCACCTTCCTCGCTCCGGCCGCGCCCTGCTTCCTCCCAGCCTCCTCGACGCTCTCAGCGCAGGTTTTGATTACTGGCGCTCAAAGAAGCTCCTACTGGGCCGGCCCAGCATTACTTTGTTCGCTCGCATGGAAAAAATAACCCAAAAATGTATCAAACCGGAGGATCGAACTCACTGAGATTGTAACGAACGAGTACGGCTAACCAACACAACAAGTTGGAACTAGCGACTAGTTGCAGGGCAAACTTTGTAAGAGCACTATAGCCGCGCAATTTATTACACGTTATTTGGAACCATTTACTATAGCGATTTGATTTTTTAATTATTTGAAAATATTTTTGGAAAAGTGTGTTCTTTTTAATGTAAACAAAACACTGATAGTTCACAGATTTCAAAAACAGTTCGCGTATTGAAATAAAAAGCACGAATACGGAAAAGTCCATGTATTCAAAACAGTTCACTAATTTAAAGAGTTCATGAAAATGAAAACAGTACAGTAATGTGGGAAAAGTTCATCAATTTGAAAGAATGTCCATCGAGTTTGAAAAATGTTCATGACCTTTTTTAAGAAAATATCTTAAAGGTTGAATTTAAAAAAAAGTTCATCAAATTTGAAAAAAATTCATCAAATTGGAAAAAGTTCACCCAATTTGAAAAAAGTTCATTGAAAATGAAAAAAAGTTCATTGAATTTGAAAGAAGTTCATCCGGTTTGAAAAAAAAGCTCATCGAATTTGAATAGAAAGTGATTGAATTTGCAAAAAAGTTCATCGAGTTTGAATAAAGTTCATCCAATTTCAAAAAAAGTACATTGAAATTGAAATAAGTTCATTAAATTTGAGAAAAGTTCATCAAGTTTGAGAAAAGTTCATCAAATTCGAAAAAAGTTCATCGGATTTGAAAAAAATTCATCGGATTTAAAAAAAGTTCATCAAATTCATATTAAAAAATTCGCCAAATTTGAAAATAGTTCATCAATTTTCAAGAAGAGTTCATTGATTTTGAAAAATAGTTCACGCATCTAGTAAAAGAGAAAAGAAAACAAACAAAAGAACTAAACCTTCAAAAAAAAAGGAACAAGAAAAAAGAAAAAGAAGCAAGAGAACAAAGGAAGAAAGAAGATGCAAGTAATCACACCAGATATCTTTGGCCGGATGGTTATCGCAGCTTAGAATGAGCGTCGTGGGTTCGAATCCCTCTCGCGTGTTTCCTTTTTTCCTGAACAAATCAGAAAAGAAGGGGTAGACGGGCTGAGCCCAAGTCGCTTGAGGGGTATGCGCCCGATTGCGAAATGGCTGTAAACGGTGGCCAGAGCAGTGCGAGGAACGCGCCTGACGCGGACACAGCGGGGCTCTCTTCTCCCAGTGCGCACAACGACTGGAGATGCTTTTACAGCTAGGCATCACACTCTACTTTACAACTTTTTACAATTAGGCGCTGCACATGTGTGGCGTTTGAGTGTTAAGCGCTGCACAGTAGAGTGCAACGTCTTGCTGTCAGGCGCTACATATAACACATTAAGGATGAGTTGGATGAAATATTTTAAAAACTGTTTAGTTTGTGAAATAGTTTCAACCTCAGATCAAATTTGTGCCTTTTAACATTCCACATGTTCGTTTGTTGTATAGATTTTTGCTCGTTCTCCATAATTAACTTAGGCATCGATCTTCCTCTTCTTTATTAATGGGAGGGGCAAGCCTCCGTGCGCGTTTCAAAAAATATCTGGCGTCCTTGTCAGCCTCGACCCCGACAAAAGAGCCTGTTGGTCCTTGGTAGTTTGTTAGCATACGGAACATTGGGCGCTCCATACATCCAGAGCTTTGACTCGCTCCACACATCCCACTTACAATGACTCAACTCGGCCAATGTGGTGCTTTTGCCCAAGAAGGAGGGGGCGGAGGGAGTCTCTGACTATAGGCCTATTAGTCTTGTCCATGCCATGGCCAAGATTATCACCAAAATTCTTTCCCTGCGGCTTGCCCCTCACATGGACGTTCTCGTCTCCAATGCCCAAAGTGCTTTCATAAAGAAGAGGAGTATCCATGACAACTTCATGTATGTGCGCAATTTTGCGAGACGGTTGCACAAGCGCAAGACTTCAGCCCTCCTCTTCAAGCTTGACATTAGAAAAGCTTTCGACTCGGTCAAATGGGAATACATCCTCGACTTATTACAACGCAAGGGGTTCCCTTGCAAATTCCGGAATTGGATCGCCGCTCTACTCTCGTCTTCCTCTTCGCGCGTTCTCCTCAATGGGCTTCCGGGCCCCCCGATCAAGCACGGCCGCGGATTTCGTCAAGGGGACCCAATTTCACCTCTACTGTTCGTCCTTGCAATTGACCCCCTTCAACATATCCTCGACATCGCAACTCACAAGGGCATCATCCATAGGATCCGCGGCCGCGGCGTCATGATGAGAACCTCCCTCTATGCGGACGACGCGGCCATCTTCATGGCCCCAATCAAGCAGGACATTGATAACCTCTCAGTCATCCTAAGGGGTTTCGGCGAGGTGACGGGACTCTGCACCAACTTCCGCAAGAGCTCGGTTGTGCCCATTAGATGCAGCCACCTTCCTCTGGAGCATATTCTGAGTAGCATTCCGGCGACCCGCGCCGCTTTCCCAATCAAATATTTGGGCCTCCCGCTCTCAGTACGACAACTTCGGAAGGTCGACTTCCAGTATCTTGAAGACAAGGCGGCCGGAAAATTAGTAACTTGGGAGGGACAAAGCATCACAACTATTGGGCGCACTACCCTTGTCAGATCGGTCATCACCTCTCAAGCGGTCTTCTCCATCACATCTCTCATCGTGCCACAGGGCACACTTCATAATATCAACAAGATTGAGAGGGCCTTCCTCTGGTCAAGGTCGGACAAGACGACCGGCGCAAAATGTAAGGTTAATTGGGACATGGTCTGCAGGCCTACGATCTATGAAGGCCTGGGCATCCTCAACACCGACAAGTTTGCTCGGGCATTGCGACTAAGGTGGCCATGGTACGAATGGAAGGAGCCTACCAAGCTTTGGGTTGGCTTGGGCAACCCGTGCACCGACGAAGATATGGATTTCTTCTATGCCTCCACCACAATCATCGTTGGCAATGGTGCAAAAACACCGTTCTGGGACTCCCCGTGGTTGCTTGGCCGCAAGCCCAAGTATATTGCCCCTCTTATTTTTCAAGCCTCAAAAAGGAAGAGATCGACGCTTCGCCAGGCCCTGCGAGGGAACGCTTGGATGACCCACATCAAGCATGCCACTATTGTCTCCGCCGCACACATCCGGGAACTTTTCTCGCTTTGGGCACTTGTGCATGACTTTCATCTTGACGATCACGTTGAGGACGACATTGTTTGGAAACATGCTGATGATGGGCAGTACTTGGCGTCCACAGCTTATAAGGCGCAATTCCTTGGCCTGACGCACTCGCCCATTCACCACATGGTTTGGAGAGCTTGGGGCCCCTCTAAGGTTAAATTCTTCGCCTGGTTGACCTTGCAAGACCGGAACTGGACCGCCGACCGGTTGGTGCGGCGTGGTTGGGATAACTGTGGGCTTTGCCCTCTTTGCAAACGTGAGCAAGAATCGGGCATCCACCTCTTCGTCAAGTGCCGCTTCTCCATTAGGCTCTGGCGATCGGTCATTGACAAGTTTGGTCTTGTGCACATGGACACCTCCAATTGGCACCTTGAGGATTCCCTCATGCAATGGTGGGATAAAAGGACCGACATGCGAAACCCCAGTAGACGAGCGATGGCCTCCCTCACCATGCTCGTCTCTTGGACTATTTGGAACGAGAGAAACGCGCGGGTGTTTCGTAACAAGAGCGCGCCGCCGCCTATCCTGCTCCAAAATATCGTGCTTGAGGCAAAATTATGGGTTACGGCAGGTGCTAAGAAACTAGGGTGTTTTGTTGTACGAGAGTAATTGCCATGCCGTGTTGCAAGGGCGCTTGTAAAAACTTTAAACTCTATTCTCCTCTTATTTAATGAATGAGGCAAATCTTTTGCCTCCGTTTCGAAAAAAAAACATTGGGCACATTCTCAAACGTGATTGTCCTGGCATGCATGACATGAGTAGAAAGAGATATCATGTACGGTGCACTCAATTTGTTGCTCTTGCCCTTCGTCTCGAGTCGCAGTCCGTCTGTGTATCGGCGTGTGTGGTGTCGCCACTTTGGGCCGCCACCTCGCCGCCTCACTGGGAAGAAGCCGGATGTGTAGCGTGGCTGGTTTGCCGTCGCACACTCCAAACCGGGGCGAAGCGGCCCTGGCCCGGGCAAGGAGAGTTGACCTGAGTATATCGCGCACTTGCTCTTGGGCGCATTTTCAACGCTGATCCTTAAATTTGTTCGGACATTTGTCCGTTGATAGAAAGGATCAGTTCGTAGATATGGATATCGGAGCACGAGGGATTTTATTAAAATAGAATGAAAACATTTATATTTTGGACATATTTTAATTAAAAGGGTAAAATTATGTGTATGTACGGCCGCGCGGAGCTGCATTCCCATGGCATGTATACACTCTATTAGTCTATGACTGACTGCGGCGGATCACTTTGTCTTTCTCATGTCAGGCTGCTGGGAGCTCCGAATGTTGGAATCATAGTAGAAGATATTAAAAAATTGCTCTATGATCCCAGGAACAATATGAAGATACATATCGGGTTTGGATCAATGATCGTTACCGACTCTGGAGTGCAACGAAAGTAGATGAGTTGATGTAGATCGCACTATCCCTCGAACAGTTGCTGACGATCCCGCGAACCGCCCTCGAACGATCCCCCGAACGGAAGACTGAAAGCACGACATCTCTACTTGGTTGCAAGCGTATGGTCTTCACGATCCGGCAGCGCTTCGCCGTCCAGAGCTAATCATCACCGAAGAATTAGAGAAAGAAGATTAAAACCACACTGAACTTCTAATTATGAGGATTAGAGGAACTAGGTTTAACTTTAATTAGTCAAGTAGGACCAACTAGAACTAAAATTAGATGAACTAGAGGAGGCTCCAAAACTTGTATGTCCCAAAGGGCAAAATCCTCTAATCTCAATTCTTGATTTGTGCCGGAATAGGGGGCTTCCCAGATCGATCTGAATGCTGACCGTCCGATATGTGGGTCCAAGCTGACGCGTCGTGATCCTATCCGTTCGTTGGCTCCAGTTATGATTCGGTGTGGTGCTCCTCCCGTTCGCCCCTCTTGTTTACAGGTGTTTCGGTGTGGGTGGGTGCGGGTGCTTCACGCGTCGGGGGAAGGGAGCCGCGGTGTGGTGCTCCTCCCGTTCGCCCCTCTCGTTTACAGGTGGGACCAGAAGCGCCAACGTGGGTGGCTTTCCTCTCTTTGGGTGCATGTTTGGGTGTGGGTGGGTGCGGGCGCTTCGCGGGGGGGGGGGGGGAGGCGGGGGGGGGGGGGGGGCTCGTCGACGTGCTCGGCCGTCGTTCGTCGGCAGGTACGGGGTGTGCCCCGCCGGTCGAGTTGGCCGTTTGTGATTCGTTCGAGCGGTTCGGCACTGTTCGGCGGCGTGGGACGTGGTGGGTGGGTCGTCTCCTTTATCATGCGTCGTCGCCTGCCTCTTCTCCTCCTGTCCTCCTTTCGTTTCGTTTCGACTCGGTGCTCACTCCTCTCCGTGCTCCTGCGCTCTGGTCTGCGACTCGTCGCTGGTTGGTCGCTGACGGGCTCCGATGGCGGCGCGCTGCGGTGACGCCGGTTAAGGTGGTTCTCCTCTCGGTTCTCTCCTCTTTTCTTCGCTCGATCTATCATGCATGACCGGTTTTGGATCTGGGGTGTGTGTTGGTTGCAGATCCGCTGTTCTCCTCTTCGTTGGGCCTGGGTCCGCTGCATCGTTCTTCGATCTACGGGGTTGGTCGCCGACGGGCTCCGATGGCGGCGCGGTGCGGTGACACCGGCTAAGGTGGTTCTCCTCTTGGTTCTCTCCTCTTTTCTCCGCTCGATCTATCGTGTATGACCAGTTTTGGATCTGGGGTGTGTGTTGGTTGCAGATCCACTGTTCTCTTCGCTGGGCCTGGATCCACTGCACCGTTCTTCGACCTTCGGGTAAATTTTGCTTTTATCCCGAGCCATGTGGTATTCTTCAGCCGAGATGGGCTTTTGACGTTTCTGACGGCTGCAATGTTCTTTGCAGTTGCTCCTGCTTGGTCAGCGAACCTGCTCGTCCTCGTTTGCGTGCTGGTCTTCGCGTCTTGCTCCAAGGATCTGCAGGTCCATTGCACTTTCGCTTTCTCTTTGTTGATAGGCTTTTTTGCGTCTTGTTTGACTCTTGTGCATATGTGTGCGTGTGCTGGTTGGCTCGTTGTGGCACGCCTGTTGGTCGGGTGTGTTCGTGTGCTGTTCGTGTGCAGTGTGGTCTTTGTCTTTGAGTGGATTTTAGTTGTTCTTGCTTTTGTCTTGTTTGCCTGGTGATAGGTGACAGGTGTGTGTCTTTTACTACTTTTTTGGATCTTGCTACTCTGGATAGGTTCCTGGTGAATGGATTTTTGTTTTTACCACTCCATTAGGTGCTTGGCTTTGTCTGGGTTCATAGGATTTGTTTGTTGGTGGCTTTCTACCAACTTCTGTTTCCTTTCGGATTTTGTCAGGTACCTGCCCTTTTACTTATCAGGGGGTTGGGGGAAGATCTGCTTTAGACTTACTTATCTTTAGCTTTGCTGGGTCCCTTGGTTAGTTCCTCTGTAGGGGATTTTTGTTTGTTTCATGTCCATGGATTTGGCGAGGTCTAGCTAGATCACTAAAGAGTTTGTTGTTTTGTATGTGGGGTTGTGTTTAGGAAGCCATGGATGTATGTTGGCATGTGCCTTTTGGGTTTGTTTAGGCATAGGTTCATGCTGGCATGTGCCTTTTGGGTTTGTGTGCTGGAATGTGTCCCATGTGGATCAACCTGTTGTGTGGATTCGTCCAATGGCCTTTTGAAAAAAATGGAGAAGCATGGCATCTTCATGATCTTGTGTTGGGTAGTGTGGTCTGGCTGGGTTAATATGACTTGGTCCTGCCTTGTTTGAATTCATTGTTGTTTATGTTGAGCCTTGCTGAGGATTGTTTAGTTCACTGTTGTTTCTGTTTAGCCCTGTTCAGGATTGTATTGCTCATATCATTGATTTGGGGTTGGTATGGCTTGGTCCTGCCTTGCTTTTATGTCATTGTCGTTTGTGTTCAGCCTGTTGAAGGTTGTATGGCTCATCTCACTGATTGGGAAGAGTGTTTGGTATGGGTTCGGTGCATTGTGTTTCCAGGTGTTTTTTAGGTTCACTTTCATATATGTTTGTTATGTTGCCTCTTTGATTTGGGTGTTGTCTTTGTTGATGGTTTGCCTGTCTTCTACCCTCTGTTTTGCAGGTTATTTCGGTCTAGAGGTTATTTCTTCGAGACGGCCGTGTTGATAGGCCCTGTAACGTGGTGGTGTTGTTGGTTGCTTCGCACGTAAGCTATAACCAGATTGATTTCCTGTTGTTGGTTATGAGATTAATTTTCATTTCCTTCAGTATATATGCTCATGCATTTGTCCCTTTGTATGGTGTGCGTCGGTATTTTCTCGGTTTTCCTTAATGTGTCATTACTACAGGCATGTTTATCCTGCGTTCTTCCTGTGTGCCTCTGTTTGAGGCTGTTGCGAGCTACTGTCGACTGCCGTTCCATTCATATGTTCGAGAGGTGGCATCTGATGGTTCTCTACTTGGAGGGTTGAGATCGATGTTCTTGTTAGGGAAGATGTAGTACGGTGCCAAACACATTTTTTCTGGGGCGGTTCGTTTGACGGCTGCTCCTCTTTATACGATCAGGCTGCTTATCAGGCGGTCCATTTTTTACAGGGCATTTATGGCTTTGTTATTGCGGATTACAATTATGAGAGCATGCTAGCGTATAAAGGTGTTGCGCAGTCGGCTGTGGTGCTTGCAGGCGCGCTTGCTCGGTCTACCTGGCCTTTGGTGCATTCAGGTGGACAGAGGAACACCGCTGGTATAAATGCGAGTGTTCAGCTCCAGCTATTGTATTCGCAGTTAGTTGGTTCGGTTCGTGAGTTATAGGGGCTGGTTAGGAGAGTGTGGGTAGTCTGTGTCAGAATTATTATAGTGTTCTATTAGGGATCTCTGTAATAAACAATTCAGCTTTGTCATTAATTGAGGGTTCTTTGATTAATCATCCTGTCTAGGTTGCTCCTCTTTGGCATTTGTCTGTGTTTACATCTTCTGCCTTCGCTGTTGTTTTATCTCAACATGCAGTACTTGCATTCATGTTTGCTCATTGTTGGTGATGGCTCGTCGTCGCCGTGTGTTACATGCTCCTGCTGTTGGTGCTCTGTGTGTTCGTAAGAGAAAGAGTATGTTGTCTTGTGTGGTTGTTTGTTTATGTTTTGTTTGGTATGCACGTGTTCACTTGTGTTGGCTCTGTCGGTTTCCCAGGGGATGGCTGGTTCCCCGTTCTCACTCCTGCCATGTCGGCTAGAATCCGAAAAAGGCGTAAGTTACTTAGGACCCTTCATCGCCACGGTGTTACAGGTGCTGGTCTGCATGTTCCTGGGTGCATATTTATTTTGTTTGGTTGGTATGTTTTGGGTGTTGTTTCTCACAACAAACGCGTCTGTAGATCTTGGGTTTATAGATGGGTTACCAGATGAGTTGCCAGCTGATTGGACCAGGTTTCCTGCCGAGGTTGTTGACAATCTCAAAGGTACTGGGTGTTAGGTTCCTGATAATTGTGCTTTCTCCTTTTCTTATGATGGCTGGCCTCTGAGTATTGCATTTTCTGTAGCGTCCTATAAGGACAGGTCCTACCATGGTCCTCCCGAGTATCAATGCCCGCATTGTAAGGCCTCTTTTTGGTTTGAGGAGAGGGTCAAGTCGTCTTCTTCATGGGTGCAGTAAAATCGTTTATAATCTTTGTTGCAAAGGTGGAAAAGTCGTTGTTAAACCCTTCAAGGAACCACCCGCTTTGTTGAATCGCTTGTTATCTTATGATGGTGATCGTGTTTCCAAGCAATTCCTGACTAAGATACGACAATACAACTGCATGTTTGCATTTACATCTATGGGGGCGACCATTGATCATTCGTTAGAGGGTACGCGGGGTCCTAACCTTTACAAGATTTGTGGTCAGGTCCATCACCGTATTGGTTCTCTTTTGCCATCGAAAGATGAGTCGCCTAAATTCGCTGAGATGTATATTTATGACACTGCTAATGAAGTGGATCATAGGATGAATGCAGTCAATGTAGATGGTACTTCCTCAGGACAGTTAGATCGTTCTATTGTGGAGGGTTTAAAGGATATGCTTGACTAGAACAATTCTTTGGTTAAGAAGTTTAGGATGGCTAAAGAGAGGTTAGAGGAGTATCCAGCTAAGCTATAGCTATTAGGATCATTGCGCCTGGTGAAGGTGATGGTCCACAGTATAACCTGCCCACGGCTAATGAGCTGGCGGCCTTGGTTGTTGGTGATTTTACTTTAGACGCATCTTCTCGAGATATCTTGATACATGATAGGGTTGAAGGGCTGCAGCAAATTAATTCTTTGCATCCAGCCTATATGCCATTGCAGTATCCACTGTTGTTCCCGTATGGTGAGAGATGTTTCCAAATTGATGTTCCATATAAAGGATTGCGGGCCGGGGAAAAGACCAGGGGTAAAGTTACTATGCAGGACTATTACTGTTATGCGTGTCATTATCACCCGGAACAGCCAAATCCTTACTTATGTTATGGGTCTTTGTCTTCACAAATTGTTGTTGACTGTCGCGCTTGCATTGATGAGCAGCGACTTTGGTACATACTTAGGCACCAGGATGATTTTCGATCTAAGCATATGCAGGGTGTTACAGGTGCAGTTGGCCAGGGTTATGTCAATGGCTGGTCTGTTGGGAAAAAAACTATTTGCCCATCAAGTCATACTGGTGGGAAACGTTACTTTCAGGAGAACTTCCAAGATGGTCTTGCAATCTGTCGAGTGCATGGTGCCCCTAATATTTTTACTACTTTTACATGTAATCCAAAGTGGCTTGAGATCGCTGAGGCCTTACTGTTAGAACCTGGACAAAAGCCACGTGACAGGGCTGACATTCTTGTTAGGGTCTTTAGTATGGAACTTGATGAATATCTAGATGAGATTAAGTCGGGGCGTGCCTACGGCCCTATAAAGGCTGGTACTATCTTTTGCCCTTTCAGTCGGTCTGCTCTCTGAGATTTTCTGCTTAGTTCATATGTGTTTCTCTGTTTTTTTGACCTGCTGTTCTTTTTGCTTTTCAGTTCTATACAGCGTTGAGTTCCAGAAACGGGGACTGCCACATGCTCATATCCTTGTTTGGTTGAAGGGAGATCATTCAAAGGTTAGTGCAGATGTCATTGACTCCTTTGTGTGTGCTGAGATCCCAGATCCTCTTGTTGATCCACTGGGCTATTCATTAGTTTCTGAGTTTATGATGCATGGCCCGTGTGGCGACATGAATGATAAGTGTGTTTGTATGAAAAAAGGTGTCTGCTCTAAGCATTTCCCTAAGAGTTTTCAGGATATGACAACCATAGATGAAAATGGATTCGCTTTGTATAGGCGTCGTGACAGCGGGCACCATGTGTTTAAAAATGGTCACTATCTTGACAATGGACATGTTGTTCCTTATAATATGACCTTACTTAAAAAGTTTCAAGGGCACATCAATGTTGAGTGGTGTAACAAAACACAAGTTATGAAATATCTATTTAAGTATGTCACGAAAGGCCCAGATTTTTCAAAAGTGGTTTTGGAAAGAGCCAATGCCGAGAGCAACGATGATCATGCTTCTGCCTCTGATGGAGTGGATGAGAATAAAGAATATCGAAGTTGTAGGTATATATGCGAGTATAGTGGTTTGTGGTGTATATATGGTTTTATTATACACGGAAAGATTCCCTCTGTCGAGCGTTTGGTTGTTCATTTGCCAAATATGAACTTTGTTAGTTTCAGTGCCCAAGCAAATCTAGAACCAATAGCTGATTCTCACTTCCTAAGAAAAACAATGCTCACTGAGTGCTTCAAAGCTAATTTAGAGTTTGAGGAAGGTTTAGGATTGACGTACTGTGATTTCCCTACTAAATTTACGTGGGATAGTGCTGATAGGTCATGGCATGTTAGAGAGGGCTGCCAAAAGATAGGCCGCATTTACTATGTTCACCCAACAGGTGGCGAGTTATATTACTTGCGGATGCTTCTTATGATTGTAAAAGGAGCAACGAGTTACGAAGACCTTAGAACCTTTGAGGGTGTTGTTTACGGTACTTTCAAAGAGGCATGCGCAGCTAGAGGTTTACTGGGTGATGATCTAGAATTGTATCGTGCATGAAGCGTCCATCTGGGGTTTTGGGCCAAGCCTTCGACAGTTGTTTGTTACTATGCTTATTCATTGTGGGGTTAGGGATGAGAGATTGTTCTTTGAGCGGTACTGGGTTACGCTTGCTGATGATATTAAACATCGTGTTAGGCTTGCCATGGGTAATCTTGAATATGAAATGCCAATTGACCAACTTAGAGACCTGCTGCTTGAGGAGCTGACTGATGTGTTTGTTAAAAATGGGGCTCAGATAAGCGACTTTAATCTCCCTCCTAAAACATCCTTTGAAATGACTTTCTACGAAAATAGGTTGATCCGTGAGGAACTGTCGTATGACTCTGAAAAACTTGCAAAGGAAGCTATAGTTTTGCATGGGATGCTTAATGTTGATCAGCGAGCTGCTTACCAGACTATTGTTGACTGTGTTTTACAAGAAAATTATGGTCTTTTCTTCGTTTATGGGTATGGTGGCACCGGGAAAACTTTTCTGTGGAATGCTATAATCTCTCTCCTCAGGGGACAAAAAAATTGTTTTGACTGTTGCGTCTTCGGGTGTTGCGGCTTTGTTACTTGCGGGTGGTAGGACTGCTCATTCTCGATTTAAAATACCTATTTTAATAGACCAGACCACCCTGTGTGATATCAAAAGAGGCATGCACTTGGCCAATCTTATAAGAGATACCTCTTTGATCATCTAGGATGAAGCACTTATTACAAGCAGAAGATGCTTTGAGTGCTTAGATCGAACTTTGCGTGACCTTCTGTCCTGTGATGATCCTTTTCTTACTGATGTTCCATTTGGGGGGGGGGAATTGTTGTCTTAGGAGGTGACTTTAGACAAATATTGCCTGTTATTGAAGGTGGGTCTAGACTAGAGATTGTCGATGCAACCATAACAAATTCTCCTATTTGGAAATCTGTTTTGGTCCTGCGTTTGTCCATCAATATGCGTCTCTCAATGCCTGGTGCGGATCCTGTGTTACAGCAAGATGTGGCATTGTTTAGTAAGTGGGTGTTAGATCTTGGAAACGGAAAACTCCCAGCAACCAAAAGGGAAGGAGAATCTGAAACCACATGGATAAAAATACCTGATGACCTCTTGATTCATACTGACAGAGATAACATTTCTGCCATAGTTTCATCGACTTATACAGATTTTCTTGCAAACTATGATAAACCTGGGTACCTTCGTGAGCGAGCTATTCTAACCCCAACCAATGAGGTGGCTGAGAAGGTTAATATTTATGTGATGTCTCTTGTGCCGCAGAGTGGTCGAGAGTACTTAAGTTGCGACTCAATATTTGAAGCCGCTGATACTGTGAAAGAAAGCAATGTTTTTTATCCTCTAGAGGTTTTGAACGCGGTTTCTATGATAAATTTTCCTGAGCATAGAATATTCTTAAAACCCGGTGTTCCTATCATGCTTCTTAGAAATTTGAGTCAAGCCAACGGCCTATGCAATGGGACTCGCCTGATTGTTAGAGAGTTGGCTGATCGTGTGATTCAGGCTGTTATTATGACGGGTTCTCATATAGGAAACGTTGTCTACATACCCAGAATAGAATTGACAGGGAAGAAAACCAAATGGCCTTTCATCTTGAAGCGACGACAGTTTCCTATTAGATTGTGCTATGCGATGACGATAAATAAAAGTCAGGGTCAGACCTTATCTTCTGTTGGAATATATCTGAAGCAGCCTGTGTTTACTCATGGGCAGCTTTATGTTGCTGTGTCACGCGTCATGTCTAGGAAATCCCTTAAGTTTCTTATAGAAGATAAAGACGAGAAGTGCGCGTCTGAGACTCGAAATATCGTCTATCCCGAGGTTTATGCCTCGGCTGGTTCCTTTTGATCTTTCTGCGTTGATCCTGTAGTGGTTACATATGCCTTTGCTTTTGTTCGGACTGTTTGTAACACTTTATGCTTTCCTACTATACCTGATTAGCATGTCTGCAATCACTACTGCATGTGCATATTTAATATCATTGCCTTACTCGTCGTGATACTCTTTTGCCACGCTTCGGATAAACTTGCTGGCCCTGCAGTGTGAATATGCTTTTGGTCGTTTCCTTAGGTTCTCTTGTCCTGCTCGATGTTGTGTTTTGAGTGTGCCTGTCCTGTAACCCAGGACTTGGGACATGTCTCGTGTGATCCCGTCCGTCCCTATCGCTGTATCTTGCAGATGATTTTTTTCTTCATGCAAGGTTCTTTTCTATATCATTGTCAGTTTGTGAATGTGTGCCATTTGATACCCTTTGTTGCTGTTTTTTCGGCTTTATATGTGCTTTCCTTGATGCTCACTCCTTTCAAACTACTGTTTCCTTTTTATAGATGGAGTTTAGCCCTTTGTCTCAGCTTTGCCAGGGTACCACCATCTGGCGCATTCGTGTTTACGTCTCTAGGTTGTGGCAGCATCGTGGTGGAACTGACCACGGCCCTATCAAGCATACAGATATGGTCCTTTTGGATGCACAGGTATAGTTTCCACGCCCCTTTTTAATGGTTGTCGTTGTCCGCAGGCATTTACATATCCTTGTTTATATGGTTACTTATACTTTGCTCCTTCGATTGATAGGGAAATCACATGTACGCTGAGGTCCCAGAGAAGAACGTTGATAGCTTTATCGATCGTATTGAAGAGGGGAAGATCTATGACATCCGAAAGTTCCTGGTTTTCCCAAGGAAATACGTTTTTAGACCGGTGGAAGGTCATTCAATGATAAAGTTTACAAAGCGCACTGAGCTTGTGGAGAGGACTGGAATGGAGGCGGAGTTCCCCTTCTGTACGTATGCGCTTACTCCGATAGCTCATCTCCCCAGGCCAGCAGACATGCCTGAGCGCTTTACAGGTGATTCTGCAAATGATCAGCTTCTGTCTTCTGTGTTTAGTTGGGGATCTTCAATAACCTCTTTTCCTTCCTTAGATGTCATTGGTTTGATTACTGGAATTTCTGAGGCTGTTCAGTATGTTAGTGCAAGCCGGACTGAGCCTTCCACTAAACGAGTTATTCATTTGAAAGATCTCACGTATGATCCCGATGTTTCCTGTGTCTTCAGAAGCATGTACATTTTGCAAATGGTTCCCTGTACCTAAGCACGTATTGGTTTAATTTACGCAGGGGCCATCAGATCATGGTCATACTGTGGGGAGAAGCAGCCCTGAATTTTGAAGCTGATGAGGTGATGGAGCTCGGCAGCACCGACCCTGTCATAGTCATCCTTGTTGGTACATTGGTCAAGAGTTATGATGGTGAGGATACTTGATTTTGCTTAGCTAGGTTGTCACATCTCACATTTGGCACCTGCTTTGGTTTCTCAGTATCATACAAATAATTGTGGGCTCCTCCTTTAATATAGGTCATAGGGGTGTGAGCGGCAGTGCTGCCTACCGATGGTACATCAATGAAGACCTTCCTGATATCCGTGACTTCCGCAACAGGTGATTTAGTTTGTTCCTTCCTCTGCATCCAATATTTGTCTGTATGCATGCCTACTGATCACTGCTCGCCCAATCTTCTTGACCAACTTCGAATGACCAGTGATGTGGGTCATCTATGTTTCGGAACATGATTCTTGTTTGTCGTTGACCTGTAGGCTCCGTGACAATTTCACTGCTATTCAGCATATCAATTTACCTGGACAGACAGCTGCTGAAGTGGATGCACAGGTTAACTTAGAGACAAAAACGGTTCGAGAACTGGCTAATCTGGATATGTTTGATAACCGGGTAATTAATTTACCATACTAGTCTTTCCGTTGAGAACCGATTGTTCTTCGACTGTTTTTATCTAACACATTTCCCTGCTTTGGTTATAGGATGCCCGGTTCTTTTGCACGGTTGTTCTCAGTAGACATAATCCTTCTCAACGTTGGTGGTTCTCTTCATGCACTACCTGTCACAAGTCTTCCCTTCCAGATGGTACTGCCTACAGATGCTCAGATCCAGCTTGTGCTGGAATAGATGCAATACCAAGGTAACTATCTGTTTGGAGAACCGTGCCTACTACCATATGAGCTATTTGTTTTGGTTTGTTGCTTTTATTGAGATACATCTTTGCCTTGTCTTGAAGGTATCGGATTTGTTACGTTGCAAGAGATGATGATGCAGAGGTCAATGAGCCTAGCGAGGTTGAGTTTGTCTTCTTTGACAGAGTGGGAAGGGAGCTGGTTGGAGCACCACTGATAAGTCTTTTACGCCATGGGCGATCACCTATTGCCCCGCTTCTAGAGATTGTCCAGTCTGCCCGCGGAGACCTTGTCACACCACGAGAGCTCTCTGCTATTATCTCAAGGAAATTCCGTTTCGTTGTCTCCATATCAAGCAAGTGTTTCACCAGTGATGATGATGAGCTGTCATTCCAGGTGCTTAGGATTGACACGCCTCTAGGAAAGCAGCCACAGTCTTCAGTAGCGTATCGAGCTTCAAGTGTAACAACTGGAGCAACTAGCTCGGGATCTTTGCCAAATGAGAGTCCTCCTCCTTTAACAGCGCCATGTGCATCATCCAGCAGTCTACCCCCTGGCAGTTCCACGCCCCCACTTTCGGTTGTCAACACCCCTGAGGTTCAACTCCATTCTTATCGCGTTTGCTCTTATAGATTGGTTATTTGCTTTGTTTCTTTGCTTTGCCCAGTCATTTGATCAGTTTTTCCCTTTTCGATAAGAGCCAGGCTCTGCTTTCTGCTTTGTCATCCCCGCCTTGTGTGACGAAGCCATGTGTGGCTAGGTTAGTGCAGTTACACTCAATTTAACATTTTCCTTTTGTGCTGGTGATGCACCTTTGTGTTTCATACATTTTCTCTATCTTTTACAGCGGTGTGGCATCTGAGGTTAAATCAAAGGCTCAACGGGGACTTTTCAAGGACAATACGCCTGTCTCGGCTGCCCCTGTGATATCTGATCCAGTTGACAATCCTCTTGATGATGAGGATTGCGACGGCTTGGTAATTTCCCCATCATCTATCTTTGCAAATATCTCTTGCTGATCTATACTTATTTATGTATACATCTTTCCTCTCACAGGGCAGCAGGTCTGTCACTGAGCAGGAGAGATCACCCCTGCTTGCTGGTTCCACCGAGACAGATGCCCTGCCAGTACCTGATCAGGCTTCTGATGCAAAGAAGTAAGCTCTGTTTCTTTACTTGTGTCCGGGCATTTTGCTTCCATTGCAAAACGATTTAATTTTCCTTGCTGTTTTCAGGCCTCGCCTGTCTGTGCCTGCTGATGCTCGAGGCAACCCGAGCAAGCGGGGGAAAAAGAAGTAGGAATACCGCCTGGGTAAGCACA
The DNA here is from genome assembly GCF_003073215.2 of Triticum urartu. Lineage (NCBI taxonomy): Eukaryota > Viridiplantae > Streptophyta > Magnoliopsida > Poales > Poaceae > Triticum > Triticum urartu. Next base: position 192,954,566 of record NC_053028.1, on the reverse strand, counting down.
TAGCATTCTTTTTCACGATTTCATTTTAGGTGTCTTGTGACCTGCGTTTACACCGACTGTTCTCATCGATGGTTTCCTATTTTTCTGGCTGTTGTTCCAGGAGGCAACGCAACTTTTGGAGATCCAACGCTTTTGGGTAGTGTCATTGTAAATTGGTGGTTCCTTACCGGTATGCTTGTATGAGCGATTCCCCTGCTTGAGCTACCGCTCGCAGGCACTTAACACCACATCACTTGGTTGCTTATGGGTGACAATGACTGCAATCAGTCATGTTGCTGTCCATCCGGACTGTCATGCTACCTGGCTAGAAACCGTCTTTTTGACAGGTTTGGATGACTTGGCTCACTCTCTACAATTTCATTTCCAGGTTTACATATGTATGATGTCTTGTGCTTATTACTTGTCCGTTTCATCTGTCCAGGATACATGATCAATGCATCCGTGCATGCCCTGGACTCGGCGCCTGAGGTGAAATGGGAAGGCGAGTGGCTGGACATGCCCTGTGAAGTACTTTTGGCCCTGTTGTTCCAGTTTCGGTCATGGCGATATCTGTGTGTGGAGGGCAGAAGTACTTGTGTCAGGATTATTACCTTTGTAAATCAAAAGGCGATTGATACACTCTGATCACATCGTCGTGGCTCTGCTTTGTACTCCAGATGTTTATGAATCGTTGAACCTAATCTATGCCCGTGTTGTCTTTCTTATTTTAATTTGTGTAAGCTTTATCTCTTGGCTCCCCTGTGGGTTGTTTCTTATGTCTTGCTCGATTCTGGTGTTAACAGGTTATCCTGATAAATTATTTGGCAAAGTAAGCACTCTGTGTTATCATGTGTATCATGTTTGGTACATCCTCATAGCCCCTCTGGTTCATACCCCTCTTGGAGGACCTCTGCTTATGCAAGGTGCCTTGCATTAGCTTTTGCTTCCAAGCAATTGCACCACTATATAGGTATCGGTCTGAACCATGGCCAGGTTCAGAGCTATATAAACTTCTCATGTACTGCCAAGTCTGAATTTTCGACCTACCTCTTTAGTTTGAGTAAGTGAACTAGCTGCATTCATCCATATGATAGTATCTGTTTTCTCTTTTGAATTTCCATCATGATACTATAAAACTGTGGCCGATGCATCAACAACCCGCTTGCTATTACGTTGTTGTTTTTTCCATGAGAACCATACGAAGCTTTAACCCTCTCATGGGCTTCTGATTTGGCCCACCTGTATATCGGTCTGCATATACTGCCCGTCTGCTCCGTTAGGTTTCCAGCTTGGTTTTTCCCCCTCCGGTCGGTGGCGCATCTAGGGTTTCGCCTTCTCATCCTTCTGGTAAGATTCTTCTTGCTTCCATTCTCCTCTCCTGATGTAATGGCGTGCCACCCCATACTCCCAATGTCCAGGCCTTGTCATTGCTTACCTCGACGTGCCATTACATGTTCCTAAGCTTCTGCGTGCCTTCAAAAATCTCCTTGCACGTCTTTTTGATTTTGATTGTATCGATCTAGAGTACCCACATGTTCTTTGCCTTATTCTTATCGCATCTGGAATCTAACAACGGTTATCTTGGTGCCGTTCTTGTTAGATGGCTTGTGTTGCTCTGTCCAACCTGCATGCCGGCTGGGGCGAACAATCTGTCTGTGTCCGTCTGTCACGCCTATGGCATTACCGTGGTGGTTTGGAGAATGGACCTGTCAAAGTTGTGCACATGGTTCTTCTGGATGCTCAGGTACAAATTAAAGCTATTTAGAAGTATATTCCTGATGCTCGGCGCTGCTGTCTGTTTAGGATAATGCATTACTTTTGTAGGGTAACCATGGTTACGCAACTGTCCCAACGGATATTCTTGCCGCTCATATTAACATGCTACATGAGGGCGTGGTGTATGAATTTAGTCGATTTGCCGTGCTTCCTCGGCCAATCATTTTGAACCCCGTCGACGCACCGTTGATGATCAGATTTACACAATTTACAGTCATAAAGAACTGTTTCCACCTAAACAACGAGTTCCCAGAGTGGACGTTCCACTTGACTCCAATTAACGAGCTGCCCCCTACAAATGATACTCCTCAGAACTACATAGGTGATGGAAATTACACCAGTGGTTCTTCTTATGTTCTACAATCCATTATTCTGCAAAAATTGTTGTCTGTTAAATAGTAGGTTCGCATTTGCTCATGTAGATGTTATCGGAGTCATCACGGCAATCTCTCCTGTCAAAGCTATTCAGGTGCCTCACACACTTAGACAAGTATTCAAGCGACGTGTACTCCTATCTGATCATAAGTATGTGTTCTGGTTTCTTATCTTCATGTATTGTTTTATTTTTCTACTGGCCATTTTTCATAGCAGCTCATCCTATCGGTACCCTTCTGTTCTCATATTATTTTAGTGGCAACGAGCTTGGGATAACCCTCTGGGGTGAAAGAGCTATTCGGTTTAACGGAGAAAGTGTTCATTTCATGGGCCAAACAGAACCAGCTGTAGTTATCTTTGTTGGCGCCACCGTTTTTGTTAATGAAGGTTCGCTAAGAAACAGACTGATGGATTGGTGCGCTTCTTTCTTATTGTCTTTGTGTGTTTGACGATTGTGACGTTTGCCATAAGCTAGGATCTAAAGAGTTGTCTGGAGGATGTGCCTGCAAATGGTATGTCAACCATGACATACCAGATATAAATATATTTAGGAGCAGGTAAGGAGTGTTGGGCTATTCATATGACATTTCTTCTTTCTGACTTATACTTATGTACTATGTCGTCTTTGTTTGTTAGGCTCCCACCCTCGTTCCCAGCAATTGAGCGCCTTCCTGCGTCGTCTAGCATTATCCTCCAGGCCCAACATGCTGATGTCCTTCCTACAGCATTATTAACCCACCTCATGAACATTAATCTATATCACAAGGAGGTAACAATGTAGTCCCTGATAGTATTAACTGTCTTTCTATATAGTGTTTATGATTTATGCATTTGCAAGAATGCTACTAATACACCGCCTTCCTTTGCATCATAGGCAGGAACGTTTCGATGCAATGTGATAATTACAAGGGTTTCGCATTTGAAAAAATGGTGGGCCACCTTCTGTACGTCCTGCCACTATATGTCCATGCCAGTTGCGACGTCGCTCACTCAGCCTGATGTATATACATGTGGGCGCCATGGTTGTTCATCTACCAGTGCAACAATAGGGTAAAAAGAACTCGTATTTACATTGGTTCATAGTATTTCTTTTGCTTCTCTTATAGTTTGTTTGCTAATGACCAGGTACACATTATTTGTCCTTGCAAAAGACCGAAGCAGAGAAGCCGAGTTTGAATAGTAGATACACCAGTATGTATGGACCATGTTATATTAGCTATGCCTTTGTTATCTTTTGCCTTAGGCTCAGGCTACTCTCAAAAAGACGATAAGATTAGACGTTTTTGCACATTCCAGTTGGCTAGCTGATCAGTCTATTTTCCTAAATGTATGTCTGCTTGTCCTCATGCTATGTTGATGCTCATCTAAATTGTAGATTTGTGATGCGACCGCTATATTGTCTACTACTGATGTGATCGGTTATAAGCAATTTATACCATGCCTTTCCATTTGTTTTGCCATTGCATTCTTCGTTGCAAGTGGATTTTCATGAGGTTATAACAGTTTAGCCCACGCCTCCAGCCTTGGTTTCTGTTGTACTGGTAGGTGCTATTGATTTTCCCATGGAGGGGCGATGCTCACAAAATAACATTTTTACTTCGGTTACACATAAATTTAGTATCAAGCCAAATCTAGAATGCAAATCTTGGTTAGCGAGTTGAAAAAATGTTCATCACTCTCAAATTTTATTCATCAAATATTAAAAGTTGTTACTCGTTGTTAAAAAATGCTCGTATAAATTTGTTCGTCAAATTAAATAAAATGTTTATTCTCATTTAAAACATGTGCCCTGTCTTGCCATAATGACCGCTTCTTTTACATCGTCCAGTTTTGTTAATATTTTTAACCTTCTTAAATGACGAGTTACTCCTGAGAAAGAAGATACATAAAATCAACAAAAAGCGAAGAGCAAAAGTAATAGAAAATTAATTAAAGAAACTGAAACACTCAGCCTCGTTCATGGCCCGGCCCAATAGGTATTCGGCCGCACGGGATAGGCTGATTTAACATGCAGAGACGCCGACGCAGTGAATATGCATGCAGCCCATTTAAATTCTTTTGGGCTTCCGTTCGCCAGACCCGTAAGTAGAGGCTTGTTGTATTTCCTTCTCTGCTTTATCCAAACTAGGTCACACCTGGGTCATTTCGTTCGCCTTCTCGACTGCATTTTGCCCTGGCCTCTTGCCACGCCGCCGCCGCCTGCCATCGAGCCTCTGGTCTGCGCCTGCACTTCCCCCTTCCTGCCTCGACTTCTCTGTGAAGGTATAACCGTGCTTCGATTGGCAGATGACCTTGCTTCCTTTTACCGTTCGGTTCATGCTTTCGTCTTCTTGATCTCCAAGATCCACCGGTTGCACTATCAGGTTTCTATGTCTGGCCAGGAGCCCCAAGATCACGGCTCTTCGAGCTCGGCTGCCTCCACCAACAATAATCTGCGGGCGCTTGCCCAGGTTGGTCCGGCCATGCTCTTTCCTTTGTTTAGTTTCCATGGTAGGGGCAAAACATTTTCTCTTTGATAGATATGTAAACGACGATATGTACCCTGGACACAGGTTGGGCTAAACGAAAAAGAAACTGAAGTAAGAAATTGGATTTGTGTAGATAGGCAGTTTGATTAAACAAAAATCCATGAATTTTGATGGATCAGACCGGTTAGACTATAGTTAGGTATGCTACCTCTGAAAGGTTACACACAGTTCGGTGCACCTGCTCTGTCCTTGCCTTCTTGGCTGATTAAGTGCTATATAGTTTTCTTGATTTAGTAAATCGAACCATATATTGACCGCATTGATATTCTTAAAATCATTCCTATACATATAATAGTGTCCTGTTATTCATCCGTTGGTAATTCACATCCTGTCGTACTGCAGGATGCTACAAGGGTGTTCAAAATCCCACACAAGGCGATACTTGAGATGCTCCTTGCAAACCTTGGCCTAGGCCCACCCCAGTATGAGAATGCTATCCGTGAGGATAGTAAGGTTCGCGTTACAGTTAACTTCAGCACTTCTGGTCTGGATCCTGGAGGCTCAATTGTCGACGTGTCTGTGCCAGGAGAGTATTGCATAGACGAGGTCACTGCCAAAGATAGCGTTGCTATCAAAGCAGTCAGATACATAGAGACTATGACCAACACGGTTGTCAGAGACATAAACTATGCAAAAACAAAGCGCCAGGAAAATCGTATCGCCTTTCTTGAAAATCGGATCAAAGAATCAGAAATCAAAGGCAAGAAGCTTAGCAGAGGTTGGCATCTGTCTACCAGATATATGTACTACTTTTCTGAACAAATGCGAAATGCGGCTGCGATGAACCTCCCTTTTGGAGATCTCCCAGATGTAGTTGAATACAGGAGCGGCCGTCTCGCAAAGGCGCTGCAAAGAAGAATGTGATGGTGAATATCCTTTACCCCAGGATATCACCAGCTGCATTATCCATGGAAATATCTTCTAATTCTGTGCATAGGATGTGCCCGCTTTTGTTTATGTGCTGTCACCATCTAGGTTAAACTAGGCTCTATCGAACATGCCCTTTATCGTTTAATGAGATGAAGGCAGTGATTCCCTCGTTTCGTATTTACTGTTATATACCATTTTTTACACTGTCATTTGTGCCTGATCTCTACCATGCTTCCTGTGCTCAGCCTATTTAATTATGCATGTCCTTTGCCTGACAGAATTATCATAGCTTCATCCTCACCCAGTTAATTTCTCTTTTTCATAGATGATGATATGGAGATCGTTGAGATTTCGGGTACATATCTACTCGGAGGTATATTAGATAAGCTCGACCTTCCAGCACCGCGCTATCACTCTCAGACACATCGAAGGGGCCAGTTTGTGACTGATGTTACATTTTATCCCTCGAAAGAGCATCTGCGACACCCGCCTACACCGGTCCAACTCTCGAGCTCTCCCCTGCATAACTTGCAGAACACAATAGATGTAGTTTCTCAAAAGGCAATACACTATATGGAAGATAACCAAAGCAAGGTTTTGCAAGACTACAACTATATTGAATTTAAAAGATCAGAGGAGGCCAACTTACAGCTTACTGACCTACTAGCTGAGAAAGATGAAATGATCGAAGGGCTAGCAATGACCACTGGTAACTACATAGGTGCTGTCTTTTCAATCTGTGATTGGATATCTTCCTTGGCTGTATCTGAGTCACTTCCAGCTGGGCCCGCGCTAGCCGTTGAGTTGGCTAGGAAGATTTCAGAAGTTGAGCGTGCTGTTGCTCGGCTGAGCAAGCTTTCACATGACGCCCTTCAGCTCCTCAGGGTTGCATTTGGTTATCCAAAGGAACAAAACGATGGTGACTCGGATGCCCACATCCTCGACCTTTAGAATTTAAACGACCAACTATGAAGACAATTTACCTGTTGTCCTTTTGGTTCACGTGCTGTAATCCCGGTGATTTGGTGTTGAACTTAATTAGTACATGCGCCTATATAACTGCCTTATTCTATCCTGGGTGTGCTGGGCTAACTCTCTCTATTAAATTACATTCCTTTAAAAATATCTCCTTCTCCGTCGCAGTTGGTTATCGTCGGCCCATCCCAAAAGCACCTTAGATCAGAAGGATAGATACAGCACATTAGCGATGATGGCATTTTCCTTTTTCCTACGCGTTATGTGCTACTGTGTTAAATCACTCTCGCTGCCCGGTGGGCTTCTCTCGACTGGGCCCACCGTATCCCAGTGGATGGGTAGGAGTCCTGGTACAAAAGAACCAGACGATCGCTAGACCACCGGTTAGATCACCATCACCAGAAAAGGACACGTGCAGCCTCCCTACTTGGCTGGAGCGGTGGCTTCTACTGTTCGTCATCGGTGCGGGAGGTGATTCTATTCACTCACCGTCTCACATACGCATCCAACCACTCGCTCTGATCCCCTTCCTCCACTTCATTCCCCTGCTTCTCTCCTCGCAGTTCCCCTCAGACGCATACCTAGATCCATGCTGTTGCTCAAATCGACGAGCGGTGCGAGATGAAGAAGAGCACATCTAGCTACGATTGATCTTTACGGCAGGTATTTCTCCTCCCGCCGTTGTATTTCGATCTGGTTCGTCTATGGACATGGGTTTGCTAGGTTTCCTAAGTGTTGTTCCTCCCCGTCTTGCAGCCCGAGCTCTTCCCTTCGATTCGCCGTCTCTGAGAACTCTAGGCCAGCTAAATCATTCGCCAACGCTCGGTTCTTATCAGAAGGTAATTTCTAAAATCTAACCCTGCTTACAATAGAGAGGTGCGAGTTAATAGCCCTGAACTTAATGCGAACAGACATGCACCTAGATAAAAAAACAGATCCTATAAATAAAGACACAAATTTGCAATGCCATATGCATACCCACATTTAAATATTATTGGTTTATCCCCTGTCCTTTCATCATTACTGAACCACATCGACTTGTAGAAATAGTATAATCACCGGCCCTTTTGCATGGTTAAGAATACTGTGAGGACTAGATTAACCGTACTTGCATTTTATTCCGATCCAAGCCCTCTGCTGAATGAGATCCTAGCTCTCACTTCATTTATGCATACAAAATTACAAATAAAGCATTTATAATCCATTACCCTTCCAAAGAAGGTATCTCATTCTCCATCTTGTTTTGTTAGTACTCCTCTTCCAAGCACAGCCTCGAACCTAACTACATTTTATAAAGTACATACTTGTTGCCTCGCTGAATTTACTGCATGCGTTGATTTCTCTTTCTCACAAACTACAGCAGACAACGAATAAGAATCATATGTTCGATTGCATCCAAAGCATTGGCTTGCTTGCTTACTCTTCCATTTTAAAAATAAGTGTTGTTTCCGATGTCATACACTCTTACTACACTATTATTTTTGGACCATGTTTCAACATGAACCCTGTGGACCTTCCTTCCAAAGTCATCCTGGATGCTATGTTTGACAAAGTCGGCCTTCCAGCGGCCGCGTACTCTACACGTGCAGTTCATCGCGGGTGCCTTGAAGTCACTGTCGCCTTCCATCCAATTGCCAGTGAACTGGAGCGTCCTATTAGTCAGACATATATTTCAACCTCTGCTTTCACTGATCTGGAAGAAGCGTAGAATCATGTTGCGCATAAAGCCATGGAATTCATGGAGCAGGAACACAGTGTGGTCCCAGGTGATTATAACTATAACAAACTTCAATCTGGTAGGCTTAATAACAAGTCACTGCGTGAGCGTCTGAAAGAAAAGGATCGTAGTATCGAAACACTGAAAAAGGTCAATACATCTCTGGCGCAGCAACTGGAAGAGAAGAACAACACTCTTGACTCCATTATGAAGACAAACAAAGACATGATGGAGAAGGTGGCTGAAAGAGATGATGTCATTGAATCCATTAAAAATGTCAATCAAACACTACTGAAGCAGCTTGATGAGAAACAAGATATAATAAAGAAGCTCAGCAAAGGCTGGGATAACTCACTGGATACCGGATTTTCAGCAACCATCCAACTTCAGTGTCTGATTGACGAGGGCATGTCCCCTGGATCAACGCAGGCAGACATTGAGCTCAATACGACTCTCCAGAATGCTCAGCACATATGTGAGTACCTTGAGCAGAACACCATCCTTGCTGTTGAGTACCTGCAGTCCATTGGGACATATCCATATGACCCAAAGTCAGGCTTTACTGATGAGGAAGACAACTGTTCAGTAGACCCCGAGCCCGTGCCACTAGAGAATCCACCCTACATGAGAAGCTGGCTGGATGATGAGGAGATCTTTGACAGTGAAGGTAATTGCTCTGCAGACTTCGACACTTTGCTCGAGGAGCACTTCTGATGCAGCATCGCCAACTTGCCGACGCAATCCTCTTGAGGATCACTTGGTGGTATCAACTTGCTATCTTTTACTACGTGGTCTGTGCATCTTACATATGTGCTACGACCGTTGCTCTCCTATGCAATTCCCTACCGAACTTATTATCTATGTAAGCTATGTGGCATGTGCTGCACTACTCTACTCTATTATGCACTACCCCAACCCACTCAACTTATCTATGTAAATTATATGGTGTGTACCAGGGATGTACTCGATTAACTCCCAGC